>NC_140564.1:1463952-1513952 GCF_057381845.1 Rhamphochromis longiceps
TTACATTTACCGTAAGAGACCGAGGGAGACTCATTTATCTATGAAAATGATTCCAGCTGAAGGAAGCGACTCTCACAGGTGTGGACACACAAATCTAATGTGTTTGTGCTTTATGAACAAATTTAGGAGCATGTATGAACGAATGAAGGGATAAATTAAACACACAGCTTTTAAACAGGTACTAGTAATAATAATAGTTCTATTATTAGCCCTGCAACATGCAGCTGGGATAGGACCCAGCCCTGAACTGGATAACAGAAGAAAATGAATGGATGGATGATTATTATTTACACAAGCAGTAGCTGCTATTTATTATCTCAACTTATCTTACATGATCTTATCTTTGCTTGAAATGACCCATAATTGCTGGACGTCATCACTTACAGCCTAATTCCTGTGAGTTTCTCATGTCAGCTGACCAATCAGCTGCTCCTTTGATCTCTGATGGTAATTTTTGCACATTTGTTTTTTGTGCAGGTAGGAATATTTCCACAAACTGCTGCTGCACAGACTTAACGCCACAACGACTGTAGCCATCAATCACAGCCCGTTCCCAGCTACAGCTAATATTACTGCTTGGGGTATTTCAGCATTTTGACATATGAAATAAAAAGAATCTTCTGGAGACCCAGGGAATGGCCCAAAGGTATTCAACCTCAAAAGCATTTTTGAGGCTTGGCAACGGTAGCTTTAAACAGTTTACCCGCTGCAAGCTAACGGCACAGTTCTGAGCGTATCACTAAGGGCAGGGTCACTAAAATTCAAATCTGAATCCACTATGTTGCTGCTGCTGTGGAAATAAAGAAAACAAAGACACAGTAGACTTGACTACCATTTTGCTGGCAATAAAAATTTACCAATTGCCAGCTGATATCTCCGTTTGAATGCTAATTCTGGGTCTAGTTACCATTCAAATACACTGAAGATGCTAACCTAGCTAATGCAGTAAAAGTAGGAGGTACAGAACCATGTTTAATGATGACAAGAAACCCATCACTCATAGAGTGACACCCACAGAGACACATGTTGACATGCAGAGGAAATTACCTGTAAAAGAAATGAATGAATGATTGTGAAGACTCATCTTGTTTCGGGGAATGTCAAAAGGAAGCAAGGCAACAATGGCTGAGTTGGTGGGAAAGGGAATGAGGATACATGAGGACAGCAGGAGATGGAGAAGAGTGACGGAGTTTCGGATCTATACATGCGAGACTATGAGGCTGATGTTCCTCTCATTACCTACCTGAGAGTGATCAAAGGCCAGGACACATCTGTCACATCTGTCACCCCCACACTCAGACAAAGACACACTGACACAGACAGAGGAAGACAGAGAGAAGCAAACACGGGGGGAGGAAGATGGAAAGGATGTCAACATGCTTTTAGGACGGAGCCTAAAAGATGAGTACACAGATACACAGTGGAAGACAAAATATATTTTAAAGATAAGATGAGTAGATGGACAGATGCTGAACAAAGAGACAAAGCAAAAAAGCAAGCGATGAGGGGAGGAATCACCAGGATGAAGGAGTCAACAGAAAACAACAGAGCAGATAAAAGCAGTGGAAAGAGAAAATGTCACCGCGCTGGTTCTGGTGACCCGGTGTTTGTGCAGTTGTTGTTTTCTGTTTTATTGTGTCATGTCTCTAGTGCAGGTTTTGTTCTTTATTCTCTTTGTCCTTTTGTGTCCGTGTGCTGTTCTTGTCTTGGTTCTCTGTCACTATGTCTTCCCTGAGTTCCACGTCTAGCTACTTTTGTCTCTGTGCTTTATGTTTCCACGTCTCAGTTTCTAGTCTGCGTCTTTGTGAATGTCATGCTTCCTGTTTTATTTTGATAGTCCCTGTCCTGTGTGCAGTGTGTCTAGTTTTGCTTTCCCCTCATCCCATTATGTCTGGTTTGTCCCAGTTGTGTTTCCACCAGTTCCCCCATCCTCTCTATCCAGCCTGTGTATTTTAGTCCTCAGTTTTCCCCTGCTTGTTTTTGCGTCATTAACCATCAAACCTCCTCAGTGCTGTGTGCTTTTCTTCCATGCCCTTAGTATTTTTGATAGCTCTCTGTCCTTGTTTAGTTCCCTAGTTTTTGTGTTTCTAGTTTCCAGTTCAGTTTTCTCCTGTGTTAGCTCAGTGTGGAGTTCCCAGCAAATAAAGCAGCTGTTTTAAGTTTAGTTTTCTGTGTTCCGAGTCCCGGATCTGGGTCCTTCCTCCTGCCTGCCACACGCCGTAACCGTGACAGAACGACGCAACCACAACATGGACCCAGCGGGCTCCGCCCAAGAGCAAGACCTCAGCCGCATCCAGAGACTGGTGAGGTGCATTTCCCACGCCTTGGATCCTAGAGCGAACTCCATCGGGCTGAATGCTATTAAGGTGATAATGAAGTAAAGCCCCCACCTGCTCCAGCTTTCTGGGGTCTGGCCCAGGCTAAAGGGATGGTCCAGGTCCAGGAGCCAGCCGATTCCTCTGGCTCTTCTTTGTCCACACTGCAGCAGCAGCGGACAGAGCTCGCCACGCCGCAACACCTGCAGCAGACTGAGCTCTCTGCGACACGGCAGCAACAGCAGGTGGGTGGTTCCACGAGGCTGGAATCACTCTTTTTTCACGTCCTGCTCCGACCCTTGTTTGCCTGCCTCCTTCCTGGCGGCGATGTAGGGTCACCAGCCCTCTGCCATTATCGGTCTCCTCCATCATCCGCTTCCCGGAGGAAGCATCATCCACGCCTTTGGCAGTCCTCACCGCGGTCTGGATCCCGGACGTCTCTGGAGAGCCCAGCCATGGTGAGCGAAAAAGACTTTTTTTATTCACTTTTCGTGGCTGAAAATAAACAGACTGTTTTTCTGAGGCCACCGCTGCTTTACGGACTTAACAACCTGTGTTTCCCCTGCTCACTCCGAGCCTGAAAATAAAAGCAGTGTTCACTTTCAGGACAATAATTCCCCCTCAGTGGAGCCTAACAGCTGGGTAACTTATGTTTGTTCTGAGCCTGGTAATATTAAAACTCTTACGTCTGGGACTGTTGACTCCAGCTCAGAGGATTTAAGGTCTGTTTCTGCATTTCCTGCAGAGACTGTTATTATTTCCATGGCAGCTCAGCCCAAAGTTTTGTTCCTGGGGCTGTTTTGGATTTAACGGACAGTATTTACCCAGCTCTTTCTGAGCTCTGAGCGTTTAAGAGTTTGCTGTCCAAGGACATTTATTTTAGTTCTGTGGACTTTTTGTGGACAGAGCTATTTCTACACAGACTCTGAAAATATAAGGATTGTTTCTGCTGACCAGGCTAACTATAAGACTGTTTGTATGGCTGCTGAACTGACTCTTCCAGAGACTCTCTCCAGGGCTTCCCCAGAGGGTGAGCTTCAGACCTCAGCAGACTCTGGACCCCTGGAGACTATAGAGCTAGTGCAGTGCTAGTGCTCTGCCGTCTGCAGCAGCCTCTGCTGGGAGCCCGGGCTAGTCGCCTCAGCCTCTTCTGTCATCAGCTGAGGGCTCAAGTGAGCTCAACAAGCCTGCAAAAGACTTCCTCTTGCTGCAGCCCGAGGAGCGTCCTGAGCTGGCTCTGTGCCCTGCCCAGCTCCATCCTACTTCACCCCAGCCAGAGGTCTCCGCACCTGCTGGCCCTCAATCTGTCTCCGCTGGCGGCTCTGGAGAGCTGCTCCAGCCATTTACGGCTTTTATGCCGCTGGGCTCAGGAGAGTTTCTTTCACCATCCACGGCTTCCACGCTGCCATTGATCTCCGCTCCAGCTGCCCACAGCTACCACGCCACCGTCAGTGTTGGCTGGGGGCTCTGGAAAGTCTGTCCAGCTTCCAGCTCAACCACCAGCTCCACCGCCTGTGGTTGCCTCACCACCACAAGCAGCTGATGCACCACCCCCAGCTCCATTACTTGCAGCTCCACTACCTGTGGCTTCCACGCCGCTAACTACTCCATCACGCAGTTCTGGGCGCAGTCTGGTCCTGCCTCGTCTGGTTCTGTACGCCGGTCGTCTGTCAAGCCTGTTAGCCTTCCAGCACATCTACATCCCTTTCCAGCCCTTCCTGCAGGTCCACATCCACAGCCAGTATGACCAGCACGTCACCTCATCATAGGTGGCCTCCTGAACTCTGTTGTTGCCGCCATTTTCTACATGGACCTGCGTCGCCCATGCTGTTGCCATTTTCCACGCGGTCAGCCTCTTGAACTGTGTTCTGGACTCCTGGGCTGTTGACCTCCAGGTCGGCCCCCCGATCCATTTTGTTTTGGATTCACTTTTCTTTAGTTCTGGAAGACATCCCCTAGAGAGGGGGCTCTGTCACGGCACTGGGTCTGGTGACCCAGTATTTGAAACAGTGAAAACATACTTAGCACACCTACCAGGTACAGTCATGAGCTTTTAAAGGTCTCTGTGGAGTCCAGTGAAAACTTAAGTGGTTTCTGAGAATGAATGAGAAAAGCCTGAAAGTTCTGCTGTGTTAATGTGGAGGCCCGGGTACTCATCTTGTCCCTGAATGGACACAGCTCAGGTATCTATCATCTTCCTTCTGAAGTCCTTCTGATTAAATCAATTCAGGATGTCTTTGAAATGGTCACATTGAAGACGGGGACCAGGTCTGAGACCACTTGAAGTCAGTTGCCATCTTCAACATGACATTTGTACATTAAGACAACAATAAAACATCAATAAAACCGGGTATAATTTATACATTTATAAGCCAACAAAGGCAGCTAGTCCATTTTATTACTACCATGCATCTGCACGTTAGTAGTGCAAATCTCTGTCTCAGAAATGAGAGTAATATTCTAACAAAATAATATGTCATCAACACACTTACATGTGCTTCTCTCTGAAAACAGCAGGAGGCTGAGGAAGATTCACTATGTTTAAGATTCAGTCTTTTTGTCATGGTCCTGCGACCATGACTCAGTGACTTTATGTTTATGTTCTTTATTGTTATTACTTTCATTATTATTCATGGCTGTTTTGGGATGGTTTGTGTTTGGGATTTTAGACACTGGGTTCTGGGTTTGTGCTCCCTCTGTTGGTCCCTGGTGTTAGTGTTCCCCTGTCTCGTCAGGTTAATCAGGTCCAGCTGTTTCCCCCACCTGTGTGTGATTTCCCAGTGTCTCTTTGTGTACTTATAGTGCGTGTTTTCCTCTGCTCCTCGTCGCGTCGTCTGTGTTCATACCCTGTGAAATCCCCTGCGTGCTCTCCCTGCTGTTCTCCCTTCATGTTCAGGTTTGCCACTCCTTTGTGTAGTTTCACCCAGTTTAGTTCATCCTTAGTTCTGTTTTGCCATCTCCACTTTATGTTTGATATTGTCAATAAATCGCCTTCACATCTGAGTAAGTGCTGCATTTGAGTCCTCCTTTCCACTCTTCACACGGCCACTGCCCCGGACCGTGACACTTTTAAATAAATCACAACAGCAATCGCTGTAGGTACTTGTTTTTAAAGACTCTGTCCCTGAGAAAACACCAACAATCAGATGACCCCCTATGAGCAGGCACTCGGGGGGAAGTGGGAAGGAAAAACTCCCTTTTAACAGGAAGAACATGTAGAGTGTGCTTACTGTTTATAAATGTGTGATTCGCTCTTTCTGCAGTGTGTGAAACTGAACTGTAGCACTGCACAGCGTCACTGTTTGATGAACAAACACTAACATTGTTCCACTAACATCATTATTCTGACATACATGCCGAAGTACAGGTATGTATTGATGGGAGCGCCTGTTGATGGGACTAAAACAAAGAAACATGACTGCTGCTCTAAGTGTGCACACTGCTGAGAGAGGTTTACTGATCTCTGTGCAGAAACGTGAAAGAGCTGATTTATCTGAATTTACAGTAACGAAAACTCAAAACTCAAAACTCGGTAACTCAGGTTCGAGTATTTAATGCGTTGATGGAACAGATGAGTTCAAATCAAATCAAATCAAATCAAATCACTTTTTATTGTCACATCACATGTGCAGGCACACTGGCACAGCACATGCGAGTGAAATTCTTGTGTGCGAGCCCCACAAGCAACAGAGATGTGCAAACACAACAACACAAACGAGCAAAATACAAGAATGGCCAACCTGAAACTAATAAATATATGTACAACATATAATAGTGTATGCATTTCTGGATGTGTATACTAAATATTTTCCTACGTGTGTGTGTGTGTGTGTGTGTGTGTGTGTGTGTGTGTGTGTGTGTGTGTGTGTGTGTGTGTATACACATTTTTACAAATTAAATAGTAAAAAAATAAAATAAAATAATAATAATAATAATAATAATAAAATATATAAAATATACAGAGTTGAATATGTGCAAAACAAGTGGCATTTATATACAGTGTGGAGTGCATAATGTTGAAGTTCCAGTAGTGAAGCTGAGGTGTCTATGACGTGTTCAGCAGTCTGATGGCCTGATGGAAGAAGCTGTCTCTCAGTCTGCTGGTACGGGACCGGATGCTGCAGAACCTCCTTCCTGATGGAAGTAGTCTGAACAGTTTATGGCTGGGGTGACTGGAGTCCTTGATGATCCTCCCCGCTTTCCTCAGGCACCGCTTCCTGTAGATGTCTTGGAGGGAGGGAAGCTCACCTCCAATTATCCGTTCAGAGCACCGCACTACTCGCTGGAGAGCTTTGCAGTTGTAGGCGGTGCTGTTGCCATACCAGGTGGTGATGCATGCAGTGAGGATGCTCTCAATGGCACAGTGATAGAAGGTCCTGAGGATGCGGGGGCTCATGCCGAATCTTTTCAGTCTCCTGAGAAAGAAGAGGCGCTGCTGCGCCTTCTTCACTGTTTTGTTTGTGTGTACTGACCACGTAAGATCCTCAGCCAGGTGTACACCAAGGAACCGGAAGCTGCTCACTCTCTCCACAGCAGCGCCGTTGATGGTGATGGGGGTGTGTACTTCTCTGCACCTCCGGAAGTCCACTATCAACTCCTTTGTCTTTGCGACGTTGAGGGTGAGATGGTTGTCTTGACACCAGTGGGTCAGGGCGCTGACCTCCTCCCTGTAAGCCGTCTCATCACCGTTGGTGATAAGACCCACCACTGTAGTGTCGTCCGCAAACTTCACAATGATGTTGGAGTTACACTCATTGTTGAAGACTTAACATGACAACATCATCTCCACTTGTTACAGGTGCTTTTTTCTCCATCAGTGTGACACATATAACATGACAGATAATTGATCATTGACCAGTGTGTCACAAACAGCAAAGGTCTATAATATAAGGAAACTGTCTCATAGTCTGACAGCTGCAGAGAACAATAGAGACTAGAGATTTTATTCTGAGCTGATAATAAATCTACGATGTAATCACTGTCTCTGTCCTCATACACTGAAGCCTGACTGACTGTGGAAGTGCTCATCGTGGGGGACAAAAAAGAACAAACCTGAGATTTCAGTGTTTGTAAAACTGCAAATTTCTGCAGATCAATTCACTTGTGCTTTGAGAGCAACTTCACAAATGAGGAAATGAATCAGAGGGTCAGTCAGCTGGTGCAGGCACAGCAGGAGGGGTCACAGAGAAAACTCCTGTTCACAGAATCTAACAATTAAAAATGGCTTAAATATAGTCGTCATATATAAACACAGAGAGTAAAAAAAGGGTCAGTGAAGAAGAAACACCCAGTGCATCATGGGAATCCCCCAGCAGCCTAGATCTGTTGCATGATAACAAAGGGAGGATTCAGTGTCACCATCTTATTAGAGTAGACTGGGTGTCTCCTAAATCCAAACTGGGAGCTGGTTCCACAGAGGAGGGGCCTGCCTCCCATTCTACTTTTAAGTGCTCTAAGAAGCACCAGTGAGCCTCTGTTAGGATAATAACATACCACGAGGTCTTTAAGGGGCTTGTTTATTCAACATTTCGTATGCGAGGAGAAGGACAAAAATTAAAACCTCCAATATGTCTCCAGCACAGGAGAAACATGCTGTTTCTTCCCTGTGGAAGGCAGTGCTCTCACTGCTGTGTACTGGATCAGCTGAAGACTTCAGGGAGCTTTTAGAGCTGGAAGTATTCTGGAGTCAAATGTGGAGCCATCTGTCCTCACAACCTGCGACAGAATGGCTTTGGAAAAAAATCAAGGTGTTGCAATGACTTGGTCAAAGTCCAGACCTCAAACCCACTGAAATGCTTTTGGTAGGACCTGAAACATTGTAAACAGCTACAGCTGCTTGTCTCTGTCTTGTGTCCACTGAAAACCAAACCAGATACAAACGGAGCACATTTCATCCAACAATAAGAATAAAGCACGTATCCCCAGTCTGACTTACTCTCAGTACAGTACAGTGGAGTGTTTAGAGAGAGAGTGAAATATTGTTTATCCAATAGTTACAACAGCGAGCTGCAGTGAGAAAGGATTTCACTTAGCTGACCATGAAATCTGAAAAAGCCTAACAAGAAGAGCTTATGGTGAGTTTATAGAGCTCCTCTTGGCAAAGCAGACGTGTTTGGCACCACAGTGCATTCATGATTCTGCTTGCTAAGCTGCCAGACAGGACAGGTTAGAAAAAGGCACAAAGAGAGGATGGATGGAAATACAGCCAGGGCCCTGTTCCAGGAAGCAGGCTGAGCAAACGTGGCTCCAACTATAAACTCTGTTAACTCTGACATGGGCAACTCTGAGTTTTAATCCACAAAGGTGATCAGTATGTTCCCCCCGTGTGACACACGTGTGTGAGCAGAGACAGCACGCCATCAAAAAGAGATCTCAGAGACCAGCAGTCACCATGGCAACAGGTAAATAAAGAACAGGACTGAGGAATATGAACATCTGAACGGTGTCCAGATTCAGGGGCTGCTTTTGTAGACCGAGTACGTCACAGCCAGGCGACGAAGGCTGTCCAAATCTGAAGACCCCAAATGCGTCCGACAAACACGTCCTTCGTTTCTCACTAGAGCCGACGAGAGTCTCAGCACATTGCTTTCAACCCCCCCGCGGTCTTTCGTTACTCAGGTTAAACGTGATATATAAGTCACTCAGATAACATAAAAATGTTATTGTTTGGCTTTTTTCAGTGTTTTATTTGTTCCTGAGTAAATCGGTTCAGCTGAGATTAAATAGTATAGTTTTCACACAGCTGAATAAACGTCAAACAAAAAACTGATTAAATAGAAGTCGAGAATTTACTCAAACGCCCTGTTATATTTTAGATAGCAACGAGCAGACGGTTGAGTTGATTAAACTCCAACGAGACAGCGGGGACGCAAATTTGAAGGCTAGACCGTCCCATTTCACAGCCTCGCACTTCCGGCCTTCTCGGTCTTCAGAGAACCCGGCCCACGTAGACCGTGAGTCCTTCAAAGGATGCAGCCCCTGGAGGACACAGCACATGTGTCAGTGCTGACATATGTTCAGGTGGTAACAGGGCGGAGACATGGTTTCTATTAATTAGTTATCATGGTTTGACATGTAATATATAAATGTTTTACATAACTGCAGCTGTAGGTGACAGGAAACGCAGATGAAACAAAGTTTACACATCAGAGTTAAACTCTGCTTCCTGGAGTGGAGCCCAGGCTGTCCAAAGTAAAGAGGACCAACAAAACACGACCTTCTCTACAACTGCACCGTTGTTCTGCTCCTTTCAGAATTAACGAACAAAACTCTCATTTATTAACAGTCCAACATCCAGCAGGTACAGCGCTACACACAAGTAGAGAAAATACTGTATAAAGATGTGTGTAATGGGATGTGGGCGGAGACAAGTGTTTTCTTTTCTTTTTTTTGCATTGTTGTGTAATTTTTGTTTTTTTTCACGTCACAGAATTATCATTTAAAGTCTGCCAATCTGTAGTAGACAGAGGAAGAGATGATCTGACCTTTCCCCTTAACCATTCGTTATGATTGTCTCCACTTAGAGGTCAGCTGCCATAAATCAGAGTTAGAACAATGAGCCTATAAAAACCTCACGGAGTCACTGGCCATTCCTGCCTTACCACACAACTTCATGATGTTTTATGTTCACTGTAACCTATTCTTCACTTCCCTGTAGTATGACACTGCAGTCAAACCACAGTTTAGGACAAAGTTTGTTGTTTGTTCCCAGATTGAATGTGTTTGTGCCACACAGACGTGGAGGTACTGATGTGCCTCTGTGTTATTACTCATTGGTTTTGCTTACGATGTTTGTTTCCACATTACTACCCCCACTTTATGGTCCCTTATTATGACCCCACTATTATATATTATATATATAAGTTTCAGTGTAGTATTACTCGGCTGCGGCCACTGTTGATATAAGATGATTATTGAGTATTACTTGGGTGACTAAGTGGTAATGACTTCTTGTTTCCACCTTTCTATGACAGCATTATTATTGGTTATTACTCCATTACAAGCTGTAATAGAAAGTTCTGCTCAGTAATGTTTCTGCGCGATAAAAAATGCCACGAGAAACAGGAAACCAGTGTGGCAGACATTTGCCCCGGATGCATCTGAGAGCAACCTGGGGTTGGTATTTGCTCAAGAATACTTTGGCATGCAGACAGGGATCGAACCATCAACCTTCCAATTAGTAGGTGACCTGAGCTACAAACACCAATGAATATTCAGTTTATGTGACGTTACTTCCCTGCTCACTCTGTCATGTTGGCCAGTGATTTCTGTTATTTAACTTTGTGGTGTTACACTCAGATGTTGCAGAGTTGCTGCTTTCCCTACACCGAGCCAGTTCAGGAAAAGCAGTCTCTCTCTTCCCTCTCACCAAGACGAGTAGCACGTGTTTGCTTCAGTTCTTTGTTCTTTGTTTCAGTGAATGATGAAGTAATTCATATGAGTCTTGTAGCACATGTGAGTGTGCTACAAGCTTTGCTTTTCCCCCAAATGTTTAAATAAATGTTGAAATTTGTAGTCAGAAGCTAAATTATGAACATTTCATGTTTTACCTATGTATCCTTGCTCACTAACTTAAAAATATTCTACATATTGATTACACATGTATTCATAAACATTTAATGGTATCTTAAACACACTGGAAAGTGTGCACAAGTCATCATGTCGTGTCTTATTTAAAGAGTTAGTGATTTTACTTTGACTAACACACAAATCCCTCACCAGCTCTTTATTGTCAACCACAATAACTCCGTTTCCCATTCCATCCAGGGAATGTTCCCCTCCTCTAAAAGTTATCCTTTGTAAGATAAGCCATTTATACTGGTGTTTGTCTGCTGTTGCGTCAGGTTTCCTATGACGTGTAGGTGGCATGACTCGAGGAATGTGTCAGCCAGCAGTAAGATCAAGAGTGGAAGTGAGGATTTGCATATACTTACGGGTTTAATGAGGACAGATTCCACTGGCTTTAGTCAATCTCTACCATGAGGCTGACATTTGTAGTTTGGACATTCATGTTACAACCATCAGAGAGAAAAATGTATTTAATGTATATAACAGCATGTGTAGCTGACTTGGCTGCATTATCAGGGCTGAGCTGCAAGTGATATGTAGTGATGCTAATACAGGCCAATAAGTTAGCATAACAAGTAGGACAGAGAAAAGCAAAAGCAGCATTAGCATACTGAGTGCTAATGAGCAGGCTTGTGATTAAAGGAAATACCAAAGCAGAAATGAAAGCTATGAGGAATTCTTGTTTAGCACACTAGCTCGCACTGGGATCATTGGTGGACAAGGAAAAAACATCCATCAGAGCTCAGTCAGGTTCGTTCACCACTTCTGATATCAAAGAGCAATTCCAACAGGTAGCCTGGTGCTTTTACGTTAAGCATGTCTAGCTTTGTTTATAAAAGTATTGTGCAGGTATTGTGTTTCTAAAAGTACTGAAACCTGCTGTGATGGAACCTGTAGTCACTTTCCACTCTGTGTATCTGAGTGGAAAGCGATTAGGCACGTTCTTTGACCTTTAGGATAGACCATCTTCATCGCTGGGCTATCATGACCATCCCAGTGTCAACGTTAGTTACCATTTTCCTTATTAAGGGTAAGGATAAACTTTATTTGTCGGTTGCAGTTGCCTGCACCTGAAATGACAGACCTAGTCGACCATACATACGGTACATACAATATACAAACTTACATTGGAGAGACAGGTCGGGCTAGGCAGCAAAAAAAGGGATAGACAGTGAGATATGTAACACATAGGTGCAGCAGAAAAAAAAGGGTTTCTGCCCATGATGACTCCAACAAATGAGTCATCATGGGCACAAAACAAAAAACTCCATAGCACATAAAGAAGAACAGACGTCATCACACTGTAACGCCATGAAACACAGACAAGCAACAAAAGGGGGGAGGGGGGTACGCCGATGTACACAGTGGTCATGGTCGCTACGATTCATCGCACCTCCAACTGAGCCGCTGTCTCCATCGAGTGGGAGGTAAGGATGGGAGGAGGCGTTGGATCTGGGGAAGGGACTGTGGTGAGTGCATATCAGTATCAGTGTGCATGTGTGCGTGTCAGGGTGTGTGTTAAGTTCAGCCTGAGAAAGTGTCCTTCTGCTTGTTAGGCAAAGATCAACAGTGCGCAGCCTACGCAGGTGGCCTTGAGGAATAGGGCAGAGAGTCCGTTCGTTCTCATATCTCTTGGAAGAATGTTGTTCTTCTCCTCGGCGTCCACCTTCAAGCAGCTGGCGCAGTCGGGGGTGGGGGTGTAGCCGCATTAGAGATGGAGGTAACTGGTTTAGGGCGAACGAACTGCATCCATTTTTCAGTCGTTCTAATGTCCATCACTGGTCTCCAGGTGTATTTCTCTTTGAAGAGCCCTGAGCTCCTCCAAGATCTTTCCCATATTTCGTTCAGTAAGAACAGTCTGAGCACTCACCGCTCTTCCCACAGTTTCCATCAGAGTGGCGAGCCTTGTGGGGTTTTGAACAGCAGTCACCGCTTTCTTCAATTTCCGATAAGCCAGGGCCAAGCCAGCTCCAAGCCAAGGAGGTACTCTTTCTAGAGCCTGTTTTAATTTGGTAGATGGTTTCTGTTGTGGCCATTTTTGTTGAATGTTTATAAAATGCAATTTGTATTCATTTTTGTTTTTTCTTTAAAGGTGTAAGAATATACTGACCTGGTTTTGTTATGTAAATTTGTAAGTAATTTTATTGGCGAAGCTTTTGGAAAGTGATTGGTTTGTTAGCTTATGGACCCTCCCATTAATCAAGAGATTAAGAGCACCCTGGATGGGTGTGGTAAAGAGGTTTTTTGTTTTTTGTTTGCCAAATGTCAGATGGGAAGACGGGAGGGTTAGAAAATGATTTTTTGACCACTTTTGAAGTTGTTAAAGCAAATTAAGTTAACTTTCGTTTAATTTTAAGTTTTAAGAAGTTATTTGGCTGATTTCTGTTTGTAATTTTCCACGAAATAAACGGCATATGATTTTTAAACAATGGAGTCAGAAGTGCGTTCTAAAACAAACCTCCCGTTGCCACCTACGGCCTTTTCTTGGACTTTTTTGGTGTTTGGAACGTAAAAGGCTGCGACAGTTTCTTTATTTTTTGTCTTAAGTTTGACTTCTTTGTTGTTCCACTTCTCATGATTTTGAATTTGAAGTCTAAGCCCTTTGTTTCCCTTTAGTTTTTGTCAAAGCATCTCTTGTTTTTTCTGTGTTTTCTACCTCTGAGTTTAGTGGATTTAGTTACTTTTTTTTCATAGACTTTTGAACTGAATAAGGGATTGTGTGTGTGCCGTTTGAGATGGCATTAGGGTCCTAACCAGCCATGCTCCACAGCTCAAAAACTCTTTCTAAATATTTGCATAAACCATATCTGCATATGGTACACACTGAAGCAGGAGAATACACATCTGACTAAGTGATCAAAGTTGAGCTAAAGAACATTTGAGAATGCATCATAGACCATGATCAGATGTGGTAATGAAAAAAGGCACTTCAAAGGAGAACTTAGTCAGACTTCAATGTGTCCTGAAAGGAAAATGGGCAGAACATCCTCTGTAAAGGATGGGGATCGGCAAACTGCGTCTCCGGAACTGCATGCGGCTCTTTAGTCCTTACAGTGTGGCTCCGCGTGGTTTGGGAAAATAAATTAGAAGTGTTTAGCTGAAGTGTATTTTATTTATATTAGTTCTTTTTTAACTTGTAGTTCTAAATTGGAAGATTATATAAAAATAAAATTATATTATTTTTTCATTGCTCAAAATAAGCGTCACACTCGCGGAAGCTGAAACGGCGTGCATTTATCGAGACTTTCAACCCCAGGTAGGCCAATTATGGATGTTCGGGTCCACATTATATCAGCAGCTGCTCTCCACCGTGAACTATGTTAAAACAAACACGCTCACGCCTCACAGACGACAGCTTACAGTCCTGTAAAGATAAAGTGACTTCGTACAGCCCCGACCTGCAGACGCTGTGCGCAGAGGTTCAGGAGCAGAAGTCCCGTTGTAAACATATCACGGCAGACCCGACGATGTTTGCATGAACGCGCTTTTCAGCATCTCTTTAATGACCACTTTTCATACACAGTTGCTGACACGTACAGCCGGCTGTAGCTTTGCAGCTCACAGCCCGACACACACCAACACAACAACACAGAGAGCACAGACGTTAAGGCGGCGAGGCGTGATTGCGGGTGCCGCTCAGGTGCGTCCGCCTCCCCTGCAGCGGCGCTGCAGACCACGTCCCGCCACACACATTAACCAGGTAAAATACATATTTAAGCTGAATTTGGCAAATATCTATTTTTCATTTTTTAGCAGCATAGAGCTTTTTTCCAATTATTTTTTAACAGTCGGGTCAAGGCTCCAAAAGCCCAAAGGAGATATATCTGTTGTGAGCCACTACCCATATTGCTCACAACAGTTTTTGTTTGCTGGATCATTTTAGTTCAGCTTTCCTTTTGTTATATTTCTTTAAGAGTACAAAATGTGTTAATTACATAAATAACATGTAATTTTCTCTGTAGCACTTTGTGGATTTCATAAGCAACACACCTTAGTTGTTCACACAAAGCATAAAGGTAAAAAACAATAACAGTGTTATCTTCATTTTAGATTTCAAAAAGTATTTGCGGCTCCCAGTTTTTTCTTTTGCATGGAAACCGGGTCCAAATGGCTCCATCCATCCATCCATCCATCCATCTTCATCCGCTTTATCCGAGTCCGGGTCGCGGGGGCAGCAGCCTAAGCAGAGAAGCCCAGACCTCCCTCTCCCCAGCCACCTCCTCCAGCTTATCTGGGGGAACACCAAGGCGTTCCCAGGCCAGCCGAGAGATATAATCTCTCCAGCGTGTCCTGGGTCTGCCCCGGGGCCTCCTCCCGGTGGGACATACCTGGAACACCTCACCCAGGAGGCGCCCAGGGGGCATCCTTGTCAGATGCCCGAACCACCTCAGCTGGCTCCTTTCGATGTGGAGCAGCAGCTGCTCTACTCTGAGCCCCTCCCGGATGGCCGAACTTCTCACCCTATCTCTAAGGGAGAGGCCAGCTACCCTTCGGAGGAAGCTCATTTCTGCCGCTTGTATCCGCGATCTCGATCTTTCGGTCACTACCCACAGCTCGTGGCCATAGGTGAGGGTAGGGACGTAGATCGACCGGTAAATTGAGAGCTTCGCTTTTACACTCAGCTCCCTCTTCACCACGACGGACCGGTGCAGCGTCTGCATTACTGCAGCTGCAGCCCCAATCCATCTGTCGATCTCCGGTTTCCTTCTCCCATCACTCGAGAACAAGACCCCGAGATACTTGAACTCCTCCACTTGGGGCAGGAACTCATCCCCGACCCGGAGTGGGCACTCCACCCTTTTCCGGCTGAGAACCATGGCCTCAGATTTAGAGGTGCTGATCCTCATTCCCGCTGCTTCACACTCGGCTGCGAACTGTTCCAGTCCGAGCTGGAGGCCCTCACCCGATGATGCCAACAGAACCACATCATCCGCAAAAATCAGAGATGAGATTCTGAGGCCACCGAAATGAAAGCCCTCCGCCACTTGGCTGCGCCTAGAAATCCTGTCCATAAAAATTATGAACAGAACCGGAGACAAAGGGCAGCCCTGGCGGAGCCCATCACCCACCGAGAATGAGTCCGACTTATTGCCGGCAATGCGAACCAAGCTCTTACAACGGTCGTATAGGGATCGAATGGCCCGTATCTGTCTCCAAATGGCTCTTTCAGTGTTAAAGGTTAACCCCTGCACTACACTAATAATATGGTCATAATGGCTCTGCATTAACAGCTATGGTAAAGCCAAAGTATGGCTAGCCATGGTGTAACGTCAGACCTTGTTCCACAGCTTTGTGAATTGAAAGCTTCATCTAGTTTTATTCTGTAAGCGTCTGTATTTTTGTTCTACATACATTTAAAGTTTTCTGAGTTACTAAAGTGAATGAGGCTCTCTCTGATTGTTGAACTGAATAGTTCTTTGATTTCCCACTGCATCTCTCTTAAAGACTCTATTTTCTTGTAGTAGTGTCTTATTTGGCGACAAACACACACACACACACAGTTTTCATACATTGGTGACTATTGGGCAATGGACTTTCCATTGAACCCTTTTGAATAACCATAAAAAAGTGTTGCATGCAAGACTAGACATTGAGCAAATATTCAATATGACCTTTTTCAACGGCCTGTATTCCAATAAATACTAATTTCCTGTTGATCTAATTAGTGCCTGGGGGAATTTGTTTTCATCAATTATTGAGTAGAAACAGGAGCAGCTCTATGTTCTGCTGTTGTAATGGATTTATTATGGTTAAAGGAGGGGTGGAAAGAAAGGCTGGCTATTATTTATTAAGTAGTACTTTAATTTTGCTGAAACCACCCACTGATATGTGCAACCCCCACAACGTGTTATATATCCACACACAGTGGCAGATTTACACGCAGTGGACAGAGTAACTTGGGTTAGCTCGAGTGAACGTGTACGATGATCATCTAGATAAACCCACTAACATCTGTAACACTAATAATAGTAATACTTGACAGGTACTTTGTTTGAGGATGATACATTCATCTGTGGTCAATGGACTCATCTGTTGCAGGACTATAAGCCCGGGACTTTTTTCTTCTGTTAATCCATGTAAAGCTGTACTGGGACAGTAGCATGAAGTAGGTAGCATGAAACGGTGTCATGTAACACTGAGTTTATAACCTAAATGCAATGTTCATTCCAGACAAGCCTGTAAAATAAACAGAACTGAACAACTAATGGATAAAAAACACTGCAAATATAAAGTGAAGAATACAAACGTGTTCAGAAAATCACACGATGCACCAGCAGCTGGCTCATAACTGCACTTTGTTGTGCTCTAGGAATGAGATCAGGTCAGGTTTACTGTTTGTTCAAGCACATCTAATCCTGTAGAGGGGTCAGGCATCAAACAACCGACCCAGACACACTAATTTCAGTCTTTTCTATCTATACTAAAATCATGACTGTAACAGACAGCTCAGTCAAAAAATCGTATGTAATTAATAATTCCTTTATCTTACACAAAAACCAAACAAACACAAGAAAAAGTTGTGACTGTCTAGATCAGAGGTCTCAAACTCGCAGCCTGGGGGCCATTCGCGGCCCACGTCACCCCTACTTGCAGCCGTAAAGAAATATGAAGAAATCTAATGCAGTTTGAAGTGACTGTTGTTGTTAGGGACAACATGACGCCCGTATGAGCAGAGAACACAAACATGCTGAGGCTGTGTTAGTTCAGTGACTGACTCACAAATTCACATGTCACTTCTGTCTGCATTTGTATTGTGTTAAATACAAAGAGCAGAGTATAGAGCAGGAACAAAACAACTGCATGCACACACTAACTTGCATATTCATCTTCACACACACTGCAGTAGAGTCCAGTAGGTGCTACAGTGGAAGTGATGAAGCAGCAGAAGCATGCAGCTGCCAATAAGGATCCAGTCTGACATTTATTAAAACACGTTTCCTCTTGTGCTGCAACCCTGAGAATTCCACATGGACACAGTGGATCAAGCATAATTAAAAAGGTAATGATGCTGGCATCAGTCCGGCTGGCAGGACTTGAGGGCTGCCCAGTGCTACCAGGATACCCAGATTTCAAACGTCTGTCTCCTCCCACCAAAGGCACAGAACACCAGAGGGCCAGGACTAAGGCTACGTCCACACTGGCCCGGATAGATATGAAAACGGCGTTTTCGACTGAAAACGCTCCAAGTCCATACCGCGTTTTCAGTCATTTTCACAGAGTTGTGCGTCCACATTGAAATGGCCGAAAACACTTACGTTACAGTACTGTTGCTGCGAGTAACACAAAAGTACAAAGTTGCAGACGTGAGTGAAAATTAGCTATGTGGAGCATGTACAGACTGATATTATTCTTTAATAGGGCTGTCAAAACTGAGAGCAAACAAAACAACTGCTGTGTAATGCCCTCCGCTACTTTAGTTTAATTGGTCACATGACTGCATCACATGACTAACATGCATCACCGTTTTAGACACTGTTTTCACTGTCCAGGTTAACATACCTAAGCAGTCTGATATACACACACACACACACACGTAGGAAAATATTTAGTATACACATCCAGAAATGCATACACTATTATATATTGTACATATATTTATTAGGTTCAGGTTGGCCATTCTTGTATTTTGCTCGTTTGTGTTGTTGTGTTTGCACATCTCTGTTGCTTGTGAAGCTCGCACACAAGAATTTCACTCGCATGTGCAGTGCCAGTGTGCCTGCACATGTGATGTGACAATAAAAGTGATTTGATTTTGATTTGATTTGATATGTTGAGCTCTCCAGCTAACACAGAGCATCCCGTTACAGGCTGTTCGATCTTTTCCATTAGAGCAGAGAAAGACAAACAAGTACATTATTTTTAATCTCAACACATTTTTAATCCTAAGACACAATCATGGCTCTCTTAGAGAGCTCCAAGTTACACTCCACAGTATTTATTGTATAAAAGACATGAACATTTTCTCTCACTCCTTTAAATACTTCATACGACGAAGGAGAAACATGCACAACCCATCAGAGCTGGATGTGACACATGGGCGATGAAGAACACCTGTGTGAACTAACACGCACTGTGAGTGAACATCCTGTTTTTTTGTGTAAATATAAAATATAAAATAATCAGTATGTTTCTTTTTCTTTGATATGAATTGTGGAGTGTGTGTGTGTGTGTGTGTGTGTGTGTGTGTGTGTGTGTGTGTGTGTGTCTGAATGTGTGTTTAAACTTAAGCAGGAAAATCTAAGGAGGTTCACTGCAGTCAAATCGTCTACAAGTATCATATAAAGTATTTTGTGCAGAGCAGAAATTACTCATGTCTGCTCCACTCTCTCTCTTAAGAGTGCACACACACACACACACACACACACACACACACACACACACACACACACACACACACACACACACACACACACAGAGTGAATATACATGCACACAGTCATAAACACGTATCTTAATGGCCAAGAGGAATGGATGTAGGTATGTGGAGAAAAGAGAAAAGCTGACTTAAACATTTTTCTCAATTTCACAAAAGTAGCTGCGCTGTTGTCAAAATGATAAACGAGAGAATAAAAAGAGAGAGAGAGACACAAAAAGAAGTGAGAGAGAGAAAAGTCAGAGAAGAACCAGGTTTAGAGGGAGGAGGGTGGAACCACCTGACCTGAACATGTGACAGCAGCAGCTGGATTGATTGATTGATTGATTGGTAATTTATTTCAACATGTGAACAATATACAAGTACATTTAGAAAAGAAATAAGAGAGAAAAAAATACTATACAAATTACATACAAAAAAACATTCTGATTAATTTACATGTTGAAAGGGAGTGGGAAGAAGTATACACTTATTTAATCCCACCCCTGTCCCATAAATTATCAGTGAATATTTAGTCAGCTTCCTTACTGATATAATTTGTAATAAAAATAGTGAACAGATTTCTGATATACTATATCCTATAATATCACATCATGAATTTTTTGTTTGTTTGTTTTTAAATAGAGACATTCACTTAATTTAAATATTTTCCTTTTCTTTATAGATCGAGAAGATCATATTTTTATAACTCTTTTTGAACAGTTTAATGTTTGGACATTGCTTTAATTCCATATTCAGTTTGTTCCATAGTTTCACTCCATGCACAGAAACACAAAAGCCTTTTCTTGTAGTACATACCTTCATTGTTTTGAAGTTACAAAAACCCCTTAAATTATAACTTCCTTCTTTCAAAAAAAACATACTCTGAATATTACCTGGCAGTTCTTTATTTTTTGCTTTGAATAGAATTTGTGCTGTTTGGAATTTCACTATATCGTCAATTTTCAATATTTCTGACTGCAAAAATAGTGAGTTTGTATGTTCCCTATAACTTGCATTGTGGATGATTCGAATTGCTTTCTTTTGAAGAGTAAAAAGTGAATGTAATGTGGTTTTATAGTTATTGCCCCAGACCTCTGCACAATAGCTTAAGTATGGTGAAACCAGTGAACAGTAGAGAATATGAAGTGATGTTCTGTCGAATACCTGTTTTGCCTTGTTTAGTACTGCAATGCTTCGTGATACTTTGGAATGAATATATCTTACGTGAGCTCTCCAGTTAAGTTTTTCATCTATTATTACCCCCAGAAATTTATTTTCACTGACTCTTTCAATATCAACACCATTTATTTGAATCTTTGCATTTGTATTTAAACTACTATTTCCAAATAACACAAGTTTAGATTTATTCAAATTTAATGATAATTTGTTTTTATCAAGCCAGAACTTCACTTTACTTATTTCATTAGTCATATCCTCCAATAAATTCTGCAGATCATCACCAGAGCAAAAAATGTTTGTATCATCAGCAAAGAGAACCACTTTTAATACTTTGGACACTTTACAGATGTCGTTAATGTACAAGTTGAAGAATTTTGGACCCAAAACTGACCCTTGGGGTACACCACAAGCAATGTCCATACATAAGGAGCAACCACCATTTATTTTCACAAACTGCTTTCTGTCACTTAAATAACTCCGGACCCAATCTAAAACTACCCCTCTGACACCATAACGTTCCAGTTTTCTTATTAATATATCATGATCTATAGTGTCAAATGCCTTTGTCAAGTCTATGAATAACCCAGCCACATATTGCTTTTTGTCTATGGAATTTGTGATGTATTCTATTGAATCTAATAGTGCCGATGATGTTGATCTGCTTGATCTGAATCCGTACTGACTCTCAGTGAGTAGTTTATGTTTATCTATAAATTTTTCCAGTCTGTTTTTAAACAGTTTTTCAAGAACTTTTGAGAATTGAGGTAGTAAAGAGACAGGCCTGTAGTTTGTGAAATGGTGTTTGTTTCCAGATTTGTATAGAGGTATAACTTTTGCTATTTTCATTCTGTCTGGAAATCGACCAGTTTGAAATGATAAATTACAGATGTATGTAAATGGTTTTATAATAGCCTCAATGACTCTTTTAACCACTATCATATCAATATCATTACAATCCAAAGATTTGTGATTTTTACATTTTTTGTCAATTTCAAGAACTTCATTTTCATCAACGGCTGTGAGAAACATAGAATATGGATTTCTGTCAATCAGTGTATCGGGTTTGTCCTGTGCTTTCCCAGGATGAGTGATTGTTCTTGCTAAATTTGGTCCAGCAGTTACAAAGAATTCATTGAGACTATTTGCCACAACATCCATATTGTATTCTTCATGGTCATTACAAGTGAAATACTTGGGATAGTTCTTTTGTCCAGTCCCACATTTTATAACACTGTTCAGGATTTCCCATAATCTTTTATTATTATTTCTATTTATATCTAATTGCTTCTTATAGTATTCCTTTTTACTAAATCTAAGTATATTAGTTAACCTATTTTTATATCTTTTGTATCTGATTTCAGCATCTTTAGTTCTCGTTCTTAAGAACTCTCTGTATAGAGCATTTTTCTTTATACATGCATTTTGCAGACCTTTTGTTATCCATGGACAGTCCATATATTTATGTTTCTACTATATTGCTTTATTGGACAGTTGGTATTGTACAGTAATGTAAATATTCTAAGGAATTTATTATAAGCACTATTAACGTCCTGTTCCTGATATATTTCACCCGTTTTCCTTCAATAAATCTTTTTTAAATGCATTCATTCTTTCTTCTGTTCTTACTCGTCTGTACTCTTTTTTACTGTCCATTTTATTGATCTTGTAATTCCTATCATAGATTGTAAAAATTGGAAGATGGTCACTTATGTCGTTAATCAGGAGTCCACTTACAGTCTTATTTTCAATGTCATTTGCAAAAATGTTGTCTATGAGAGTTGCACAATGTGATGTAATCCTGGTAGGTCTAGTAATTTTAGGGAATAGGTTCATACAGTGCATTGTGTTTATAAATTCCTCAGTGGTTTTATGTTTATTTGGGTTTAGCAAATCAATATTGAAGTCTCCACAAATGAAAACTTTTTTGCGAGCTATTTCAATAAATGTTTCTTCTATCCAGTCTTTAAATGTCTCAATACTACTACCTGGAGCTCTGTATATACAGCTAATGATTACATTTTTACTTTTTTCTTTACAAATTTCAACTGTAATACATTCTAGTACATTATCAATCACCATCGTCATCTTTTCCACCACATTAAATTTCAAGGATTTGTCCACATACAAGGCCACTCCTCCTCCTCCTTTGTTTCGCCTAGTTATAAATGTGAATTCATAACCCTCCAGTTCAAAGTCTGTTCCTTTTTCCATATTGATCCAAGTTTCTGATAAGGCAATGACACTAAATGGATGTGAAAACTGGTTAAGATATTCTTTGATATGACTAAAATTAGCATAGAGACTTTTACAGTTAAAGTGGATAATTGATAATTTATTCTCAGTTTTAATCCTCTGATTGTAGTCTTTATTTGTATAGTAGCAGCAATTGTTATTGTTAGATGAGAAAAAGTTGTTGTCTGGATCTATTTCATATTCCAAGTCATGTGTATTGTGATCCATATAGTTAAATGTTTTCAGTTCCAATTGATCATATTCTGCAACTGTCTGACTGATGCAGCTGATTCTTCCAGATGTATCTGAGTTCTTCCTTCCAGTGTGTGTCATAAGTGAGGGTGTGGTTGTCTGTTACCTTGTTTGCCGTCCAGATCGTGTTGCTCACTGATATTTTTCGAGATCCGCCATATTTTTAATGGTCAGAACTTTGGCTTCCTCTGGTGATCCGTTTAGTTTAATGAATATTTTGCAGTTCGTCGTCCAAGTGCCTTGGATTTTTCCCAGCTTCTTAAGGTGTCACGCTTTTTTGGCTATTTCAGCGTTGTGTTTGGTTAGATGTTCATTGATAAAGACATTAGATCCTTTTAATTTTCTTCCTTGTTTCAGCAGCGTAATCTTGTGCTTTCGATTTACAAACCTTAATATAATAGCCGGTATGTTGCCGTTCCTCCTGGGAAGAGGGTGGCATGCTTCGACAGAGTTACAGTCCAGGGCAATCCCTTTGGACCGCAGGAAAGCAGCCACCTGTTGTTCCGTGGAGCTAATGTCAAGCTCTCCAGGTTCCTCATTGCTGTCAGCGGTCACCGCCTGAGCGTATGACCGGGGTTTAATATGGAGCCCAGTGATGATGACGTCGTTTATCCTGGAGTATTGTTCCAGGTCAGCGACCTTACTTTCCAGGTATGCAATCTTTTTATCTTTTTCGGCATTTTGGATGCGGAGGAGCTTTACCTCCTCCACAATTTCAATGATATTTTTCTGCTGCAACCTGATAGTAGAAATTTCCTCCATTATGAAGTCAAGGGACTTTTTAATGTCCTCGACTTCCTCAGCTGTCGGTGTCCTCTTCGGCCCCATTTTATCTGGTTACCCTGGTAGCAGGTTCAGTCAGCTGATTCCTCAGTCAGCTGTTAGCCTGGATGTTTTTATATCAGACTTCTGACTAACACATAGTTCTTTCCTCTGTTAATCACCACAGCCATTTTTAAATCCAACATAGTTACTAATTACTGATTACTTCTCCAAAAAAGTAATCCAGTTACTTTACTGATCATTTCTTTTCAAATGTAATTAGTTACTTAGTACTTAGTTACTTTTCAAAAACATGATACACAACCTGAATCCATGATAAAGCAGTAGACCTTTCAGCCCAGCTTGACTTTTTCTTCATAATCCGTCATATAAAACTGAATCAAAGCCTCTGTCTAAATTTAGTTTATTAGTTTTAATCTTTTAATTTGATGCACTTTGCATTTGGCAAAAATTTAATTATATGCAACACAGTAATGCAGCGTGCTTATGGGAAAGTAACAGTAATCTAATTACTTTTTTGCAATAATATTCCCTTACATTATTCGTTACTTGAAAAAAGTAATCGGATTACAGTAACATTACTTGTAACGAGTTACTGCCCATCTCTGACTACCAGTATAGTTTCATGTGCTTCATGGAGAAGGACACTGCAGCCTCACACTTCCTGGATCTCAGCATTTCTGACTTCAGGAAGTTTTTGACTGAACACTTATTGTATTCACACATATAGCTCACTGTTCTATAGGCTGTGGACATTATTAAAGGGAGGCAAAGAGAACTCAGTGTTCATTTCAGTAATGAGGCCTTACTTCCTACAGGAAGATGCCCAAACTGATAATCATGTTCTGCAAATCTGCTTTTGTGCTGTGGATATTAAATGTTCAATAGTGATTTCTTTCTTGCTCTTAGTTACAATTTTGATATAACGTTTTCTAAAAGATAAATAAATAAAAGTGTCAAAGCTGTTTATGCATTTGTGGTCTTGAGTGGTCAGTTCATGTATTTAAAGTCTGATGAGTATTTGTGAGAATTGTCCTATGTTATCTTATCTTATTTTATATCTGGCTTGTCGTTAGGATTACTCCAGACAACTGAGAACTGAACATGCAATAAAACTGGAATTTTTTTGTGCCTGTTGCAACTTTGTGTTGTTAGTTATCATATGAAATGTTCCATCCATTCATCCCCAATCATCCAGATCTACTTAACCCTTTAAAGCCGGTCAGAGCAGCACGCTCCGTTTTGCGTAACTATTTTTAAATCCCTGTAGAACCGGAACCATGTAAGCTAGCACAATAATTTTTTTGCATATGAAACCGGAGGAGTTGTACTTACATCTTATGCCATTAGCTTGTCCTAGGTCACGGTTTCCTTCCACATAAAGCTTTGCAAAAATTGCATAAAAAGCTCTTGCAAGAACAAAAACATAATATTCCAGAAACACGCTTTGCCGATCCGATCAGCTGTTCATAACACTTCCCACATTGAAACAGACGCAAATGTCCGCCATTACCTGCCTAAAACCGGAAGTGATGTCATTTTCGCGGAAAATGTAGTTTTTTACTTGTAGGCCTTAAAAGCCTATACTGGTGTTTTTATAAGTCATGTTTGACTTTTCTGAATAGTTTCTGGGATGCTTAGAACTCGAATTGCACTGCTGGAAATAGTTTATTTTGATGCACCTGCTGTTTTCTTTGCAAATTTGCATCATAGGATTGTTTTTCGTTTTTCCTGCAGTATATAAAAATTGGTGTATCTCAAAAATAAAACTATGAAGACACTCAAAATAAATTTCCTGTTGTTGTAAACTATTTTTTTGCAACTTTTTTGGATTTAAAGTTTTGAGGGATAAACCTCTTAAAATTCTGCAAGTAGAAATGTATGTAAAAAAGAACAAAAACGATTTTCAATTCTTTTGTAGTTTATTGCACTTTTTTGCAATTTATGTAGTTACTATGCACTTAATGCATACATATTATTAAAATATGGGCTATAACAGTTGTAATGATGTATAGCAACTTGAAATGCTCCCAAAAATGGCACTACAGCATGTAAAAATATAAAGTAAGCTCTGGCGGCAGTTTGCACTCCACCCTTTTCAATCGGAGAACCAAGTCCTAAGACTTGAAGGTGCTAATTCTCAGCGATTGGTTGTAAACCAAGTATGAAGCAATGAGATAAAGCCATCACAACCAGATCATCTTCAGCAACCATAGACAAGCAGAGATACACTGAAAAAAAGGGATTGGCCATCTCTTGGATTTATGTAAGCATCTTGCGTGTATTCAGCACAGTTGCCTCATGCTTTAAAGCTTGTAACTATAGACTGTAGAAACTGCATGAATGCAGAGAGGGTATATTAAATTGTTCATATAATGTTTGAGTGAAGTAAGTCAATAATATAGCGATGTTAAATCTCACAACACTGCATGTGATTTCATCTCGACAACTCTGGATCGTGGTTTGAGGAAGGCCTCCAGCTCAGTCAAGCTGAGTCGCCTTTCCTGTTTTTCAGTACCGATTGGTAGTGTGGTGGTTAGCGCTGTTGCCTCACAGGAAGAAGGTCCTGGGTTCCAATCTGTGCTCTGACTAGTTTGTAGTGGGTTCTCTCTGGGTATTCTGGTTTCCTCCCACAGTTAAAAATCATGCAGTTAATAAAGCTAGGTTAATGGGTGATTATAAATTTCCTGTGAGTGCAAATGGTTGTTTGTCTCTGTGTGATAGACTGGTGAGCTGTCACTTCAGGGTTACGCCCCAGCCCCCCTGCAGGATGGTAGTTGTTGTAGATCCATTTAACTTCATGTTAACCAGACTTTAGACTTTGTTGAACATTATGTAATATGAAGATAACATGTAGTATTTAAGTGACCAAGTAGCATTGGGATTAAAATATTCCAAGAGCTCACCTTACTTCATCTAAACATGTTTCAATCACGTCTCATCAACACAAAATGCACAGGTTTATTGAATATGAATAAGCGGTGTTGATTTAACTAAGATCTGAGCAAGAGCAAATGCAAACAACTGAGCGAGAGGGGCTGTTATTGTGAGTGTATATGGATAATAGAAACCAATGAAATTCATTTCTTGCATGCAGAAATGAATTTTGTTCGCTCAAATTAAACTTTTCTACGATCAAAATAATTTTCTCCCCAAAATGCAACATTTGCGCTTGTAATTTTTTTTAACGTGCGCTAGAGGCACAGATGAAGTATGTCCCTCATAGAGCAAACCTGGGATTAAGATGAGATATAATAGTACAAATGATACAATTTAGTGTGTCTGTTTATCTCAGGTTATTGTAAACAACTATATTAACTGCTAACATGTCCTTACTTTGCAGAACGTGTAAGACACATTTTTAATGGGTATTTTTAAAGGGATTAGCTGAAGGGGTTCTAGGATATTTTTCCACTTGCTTTATTGTAGTTTGAGAATCACACAAATATCTAATAGGATAACAATGATAGCATGAAGTTGTGACATTTAAAATCCAAAAATTGAGGGCCGAAAGCCACTGTGACACCATTGTTGTGCTCTGTCATCTGTATTATGTGAAAATGGTCTATAAAGACAGCATGTTTCCTAGCAGAGTTATACATATCAACATAGTTGTAAAATAAATTTTGTTAAATAAACATTACATTTTTTTTAAATGAAATTATTGACGAAATATAACTGGACAGACAGAAGGTTGACAGACCTGATGATAATTTTTTCTATAGAAAGTTGGCACATGGAAGTGTCGATCTCTTGCTTTTCTTCTGAGTAAGATTTTATTTACTTGGAATTAAATCAATAATTTTTAACTTTTTGTAATTTCTTGTTTTGCTTTCTAAATTTCAGATCCTGGCCTTTACCTGCTCCCTCTTATACTGATGTGGTGTATGTGGTACTGCTGAGCTTGCATGTGGTATGTGAACTGTCATACTTTTTCAAAAGAAAACTGTTTTACGAGTCAAGTTTTCTTTACTGACCCACCCCTTTTATTTCTTCTCCAGATCTGAATGTGGCAGTGAAAAGGTTGCAGTGCAAAGACCTCAACTGGGGGCCAGTTATTTAAACATAGATTAAAACATCCAGATTATGGGCACTGGCGCCCATATCCTTGCCCATATATTAGTTGTCCATGCACATTCAAGTCATGCACTCATGTCCCGGTTTTGTAGGGTTCGTAACAGAGAGAAATCACAGCAACCATTGTCACTGGCCAGATTCAGCTGCCATGTTTTTGGATTCTCTGAAGTTACCTCTGAAAAGTATTTTACTCACATAAATTTGCATCTGAAAGAAAATGAAACGGTCCCATGCATGTTCAAAGGTTGTACATTTAGGACAAACATCTAAGGAACATTCAAATCACATAAAAATAGATCTTGGTTATTCTTACAGTGACTTTAAAGGTGGAATAGTAGCAGTAAGAGGCAGTTTTAAAAGGCCAGCTCTTGAAGGGGGGGGAACATGAAGACAGTGGAGTATTCGACGAAGGTCAGGTGGAAGCGCAAGATCTGTCTCAGGCAGGGATCTCTAAAAGTGATGAGAGGTTGATAGAAGAGAAATTTGCAGCGATGTTGCTTAAGCTGGAAAATGTACTCCATGTTCCAAGCAGTGCAGTGGATGAATTTTTGCAGGACTTGCACTTCCTGATGAGTTCTGCATCCTTGACTGCAATAAATGCCATAGTTACCATTTTTTGTACAAAGCAGTCACATTAATCTTAATGTGAAAGAAATTGAGGATTTGGCCTCTGCAGTCTGCATCTCTAACCCGCTGACAAAAACACTCGGAAATATCGGTACTCTTGGGACTGCTTTTAAGCAGAAACAGTACTTCAGCAAAAAGTTCCATGTAATTGAACCAATTGAATATATTTTGGATAAGGAGAGCAACCATACCTACCAATATATACCATTACTGCAGGCCCTACAACAGCTCCTAACAAAGAATGGTATACACTGTAAAAAAATATTCCGTAGAAAAACAGAAAATGTCCTGGTAATTTTCTGCCAGTACATTTTCTGTTTTTTTACGGAGGTTTGACGGACCTTTCTGTAAATGATAAAAGGGAAAATTCTGTAGATTTACAGTATACTCTCTGTACTATTTACGGACATTTCCTTCAGCTATAAAACAGAAAATTCCGTTTATTCACAGTATATTTTCTGTATCATTAACTGATATTTTCCGTTAATAGAAAAATTGACATTTCTGTTTATATTACTATTTCCAAGCACTTCTTTTCACTGTAACTCATTAAATATAGTTCTTTATATCCTTAAACGTACATTTCTATGCAATTACAACCTAGTACACCATGTACTCAAAAATTCATAAATTAAAACTTAAATTAATTTGTGCTTCGTACACAACAACATTGGTACAATTAATGTTAAATATTCTTTTATTCTCCTTAACTCAAACACTATACTAAAATATAATGACAGCATCCATCTTGTCATAAAACTACTAAACAGCTGATACATGAACAAAATAACTCACAAGCTTTCAAATTTGAGCATTTTTATTACCTTGAAATCAGGTTGCCCTCATGTAAATGTGTTTATTTACATTCATTCAAGTGGCTACCAAGTGTTTTCTTCAAACAGGACACCTGACAAACAAAAAATGTCATATTTAACGACATGTTCACATTTAATAATATCCAGAGTACCTTTGAGTTAGAATCACTGCCTTGTGGTAGTTTTGCCTCAGCCAAATGGTTAAGGTGTGGTTTACATCCATCTCTGTCCACTTATGATACAGTATACACATGTAGTCAGTTATAGCCAAACACCTTTGATTACTGAATTGCATTCACTTCATTAATGAAGTGAATGTAATTCACATTTGTGTGAACATTTGTCTGAGATTAACTCTTTGGGCTCTTTACGTTACAATATAACATACTTGAGTCAAAATTTGTTGACTGTTTAAGTGGTGCCACATGAATACAACTGAACAAATCTAAAGAAGATGTTCCTGAACTTTGGGTTTATTCGAACAGGACTGATGGATAACCACAGGACTTTTCCCCATATGATAACTACAACACATAATAAATTAAGACAGATTACTGTCCCAAACTTAAAGATAAAAGTGTATTTACGGGACTTGTTTTGTCAGTGAGGAGCAAAGTATAATTAGAAGTGCTTGTTCTGATGAAAAGTTAAACTGTAAACAGCAGCATAGTGAATAAGGATCTGTGTCCACGAATCCTCAGCAGTGACAACACTTAAACATCATAGTTCAAAATCCTTAATGCACACCTTTTTCTCCACGGTGTTCAAATTCTCTAAGCTGGTTAAGTAGAGGAAAAAGTCTGACATATTTCATGACTATTAAATGTTAGACAAGGCTCTGAAAACGAGGTTACAGTTACAAACAAAAACCTCTGCTTGTGCGCACAGACCCTAAATCACAACAAATAAGACAATAGTAAGACAAATTACTACAAAGTCTTGTTACCGCTCTTCATATAACAGTGTGACAAAGTCCTGAATGCAGCCTACATGTTAGTACATCAAGGTCCATCTGAGCTTTAAGTAAAATACACACAGCTTTTCCTTGGATTTTAAGAGTTGCTCAGTTCATACAGGAACTGCAGCAGTCGGGATTAACGTGTCGCTGTGTTGCTCCTCCGTGTCAGCCATTGAGACTAGTCGCAATTTATTCTGAGGAAAAAAAGAGAAACAACAAGACATTTTTAAAAAGTTTGTATTTTTATAATTTTTTTTTACCTAGAGCATAAACAACATAAACAAAAAAAGGATTAGGGCTGTGCGATATGACGATATATATCAGATTACGATATAAAAATGTCTATCGTTTCATATTATACACTATTCTTTGTTTTGTGGTGTTGCAAAATAAACTGTTTACGGCAATATTTTTTTCATGGTTTTGATGGTCACTGTAGTGGCTATATTATTTCTTAAAGTTCTCTCCTTCTCTTATACTTAAAATAACCACACTATGGACGGACAAGTGACTGTTTTTACGCGTACTTTCGTTACCAACAATGAGGATAAAACCATCGTGTGGCTCCGCTGTCCGCTTGTTTATTTTCCACGTAAACCTTTCACAATAAAGCTTAAGTTTCTGTTGAGACTTTTCAAACTAAACTGAAATGATATACATTATTCTCAAACATAAAATTTCAGAATATGCATCAAACAAATGACCTCAAATAAAAACATCAAGTAACTATAAATGGCGCTTACAGTCACCACGCAGATGAAGGCACAGAGAATACCAGCATGGCCAGCAAGGATGAGGCAGAACCAGAAGGACCAGTCAAAAGAAATCGAGGACCTTATTGTTAAATGAGGGGCTACCTCTGTAGCATGGACATGGTTTGGTTATGAAAAGTCTGACACGCCCCAGAAAACTGTACTATGCAAATTATGCCACAAACTGGTCCCCACCACCACTCGAACACGACAAACCTCTTTAACCACCTACACAAGAATCACATGAAAGAGTTTCGAGAGAGTTTACGAATGAAAAGCAAAAAAGAGTCGTCAGGTGCTCAAAATAATCCTTAGACTCAAACGTTAGAACAGGCTTTTCCTTGCAGCACGCCGTGTAATAAATACTCAGAAAGAAAATGGCGGCCATTTAAACTCATGTCTAAAAATGTATAGTTTCATGCATCGGTCAAAACACTCGACTCCAGGTACACGACGCCCAACTGAAAACATTTCACATAAGTCGAGTTGCCCGAGAATCACAGAATTTACAGAAAATGCACTATTTTGTGATATATATCGTTATCAGGAGAGATACGTCTTATATTGGGATATGAGATTTTGGTCATATCACGCAGCCCTACAAAGGATTACAATTCACGTAGAGTTGCATACACATAACACCATTCTGTTGCAACAAAAGCAGTTTATAATTAAAGTAACATACATACCTTGAAAAACTAAATCAACCACAACATTAAACTCACCTTGTGTTTGTAGAGAAGGTGATCAGGGTTTTTCTTCATTTCCTGAGACCAGCTGCTCTGGATCATCACCAGCTTGTATCTTCATCTTTTTTTTCCACTCGGGGAAGTCTTTCCTTTTCTTGGCCATTGCTCTGCACTGGAAAACCAAAGTGTGTGATCAAAGGTGAAATAAGGGATATTTTTCCACTGCAGGACTTAAAGTGCTTCAAGTAGTGATAGCTGTTGATCCATTTCTCAAATAATCTGTAAGGATCTGGATTTTTAAGAAAGATACAAATATCTCTGCTTATATTTGGCTAAAAGCTTGATATAGACAAGGCATATAGAGCCCCTGCACACCAGCACTGCGCTTACATTATAGTTCAATCAAGAAATAGTTATTATTGATTTATTATTGAATTTTTTTAGTAATAATTTTTAGTATTTAATCACATTAGCACAGTGGGGTGACAAAAATATTCCACATACAAGAAATGCTGCTCAGCATTTCATAAATTACATTTTCAACAAATGTTGGAGTAAAAACACAGTTACAGGGAAAATGTGTCTGTCTGTAAATATTAACTACACATTTCTATGTGCTACAAAATAGACATACTGTAATTGTAAATGTGCTGAGGTGAAACTATACTTTCAATAATTTTACCACTACAGTCTGTTAACCACCGAAATAATCTATGCTGGTCAGCTAGCTAAAAGTCTTTACTTTAGCAGCCCAAATCAGAGGCTAACATTAGCATTTGCTAGCGTCAGCCAGGAAGGTCTGAGGCTTAAACTAGGGTTAGTGTAACTTTGCCTGAAACCCTTTAAAGTGTACAGTAGAGCCAACTGTAAAACACAGGTATTGATACAGTACTTATTAGAGTCCTAGAATAATTTCTAGAACCATGAAGTTCTCACTTTCCCAGTTATCCACATCGCTGACTTTCGCTAATTAGCTAGTTAGCAGTCACAGCTGTGTAATACCCAGAGAGACACAGACAGCTAACTTTAATATTTATGAAAACTGGTTCAGCCACTGAAGGGCAAAACTGGTGGTATCACAGTAAAAATTATTTTAACATTAACTAAAATAAAGCTTAAGTCATGTTAAACCTAAATAACAATTATTTTAAAAAATGAGTCAGCAAAATATTCCTGACTTGTCTGGAGACAGCCGAAACCAGTTAACAAATAAATTAACAATTCTTTCTAAATAAAAACACGGAGTCTTTTGAAAAACATTATTTTAATAAAACGAAACATAAGTTTTAATACTTACCACAGAAATTTGAAGGCAGTTTCTCCAACTTCAGAATCCAAAATCCAGATGAAGCCTGAAAGAAGCCTAATGGCTGCTCTTGCGCTTACTTTTCCCTCCTTTTCAGGTTCTTTTTCCCACAATGCATTGCAGTAGTTGAGAAATACAGAAAAATACCTGTAAATGACTAATACGGAAAATTCCTTCACGTTTATACAGTAGATTGTACTGTATTTTTACGGATTTTTTTTACAGTGTAGTAGATGACATAGTAGAAAACTACAATGCTCAATCCAAGGAAACTGAAACTACGCAAGAAGAATACAGATCATTTCAAGATGCAGACTTTTTCAAACAAAATCAGTTCCTGTCTGCTGATGAATTGAGAATTACTGTGATGCTTTACATTGATGAGTTTGAAGTATGCAACCCTCTCGGTACTTCAAAAAAGAAAATACAATATTAATATTAAGGATACAATATTAAGCAACTTATCCCAGGACCAACACTCCTCTTTGTCATCCATGTACTTGGCAATACTGTGTAAAAGTAGCTACGTCAAAGAATATGGGTAAAGTGAAAAAGTGCTTGAACCTCTTTTGTGTGATTTGGCTGTCTTGGAGGAGCATGGGGTATTTGTCCCACAGACTGGAAAAAATATAAAAGGCACGGTACAGTGTGTAGCTGCAGACAATCTAGGTGCTCATGGGATTGCAGGTTTTGTGGAGAGCTTTTCAGGAGTGTATGTTTGTCGATTTTGCAGAGGACGCTTCAGCGACTTTCAGACCAAACCAGTACTTTCTGGAGAGTTTAGTCTTCGATCCAAAGACCTGCACAAACAACATGTCAAACATGCAGTAGAGAGTGGAAAACATTGTGTTGGAGTAAAAAGGCCGTGTGTGCTGACGGAAAATCTTTCTCATTTTCATGTGTCAACTGGATATCCACCTGACATACTCCACAATCTTTTGGAAGGTGTTGTTCCAGTGGAACTTGCACAGTGTCTGGGTATGTTCATATCCAAAAAATACATCACGTTGGACTCTTTAAATAAAGTGATTGTCAGTTTTCACTATAAGGGAAAAGATAAAACAAACCGTCCACATATTGGTCCACGAACTGTTAGGATGCCTGGGTTGTTGTCCCAGGGTTTTTGAGTTTATTATATTATTTATTATTTCTAGTCTTGCTTTCTTTGAGTTCTGTCTTATAGTTTATGTCTCTGTCTTCTCTAGTTGCTCTGTCTCCCCTGTCAGCTGTATCCCCTTGTTTAGCTCGCGTCTCTGTGTATCCTTAGTTGCTATATCCCCGTGTCCAGTCAGTGTCTGTGTCTGCCCTGGTCCCACGTCTCTGTTCCCTCTGTTGCAGTGCGTGCGAGTCTGTGTCTTTAGTTCAGTCTGTGTCATGTTTCCTGTTTTATTTTGAAGGTCCTTGTCTGAGGTTAATGTATCTGGTTTTGCTTCCCCTTGTCTCGTTAAGCCTCATTTGCCCCAGCTGTGTTTCCCTCCTGTTACTCATTCCCTGATTGCTCCCTCTGTGTATTTAAGCCCTGTGTTTCTCTGTGTCTGTGTCGTGATCTACCATTTATTTTGCTGTGTGTTTTGTCTGCTTGCCTGAGTTTATGTTTAAAGTCTCAGTTCTGGTATCTTTTTAGTTCAGCATTAAAGCTGTTTTTTGAAGTTTACTTTGTGCCTCCGAGTGTCTGCACTTTTGGGTCCACGATTCCTGTCTGCACACAGCCTACTCATAACAGAAGATCGCGACCATACTATGGACCCAGCAGACATTGAACTTCAGGAGCGACGCCGAGCAGCCTTTGCCCAGCTGGAGGAGGAACTCCGCTGGGAGCCATGGCTTACCCCTGACGTTGGGCGCATTTTCCATGGCACTCGGCTGGCTCTCGGCGGTCCCCGGAGCTGCCAGAAGTCTCCACCTGTTGCTCTGCTGGCACTCAAGATGCCGCTGCTTCAGTTGGGAGTCCTCCGCATGGTTTCAGGCGCTCACGCTCCATCCTCAGCGTCACCATTCTGTGCACCGGAGGCTCAGTTGCTCACGCCGCCAGCTACCTCTGCCCAAAGGAAATGGCGCTCACATCGCTGTCATATGGACACGTCTGAGCAACCTCCGGTGGTGAGTCAAAAGGACTATACTTTCCACACTCCACCTGAGCTGTTATACAGTAAAGACTATGAACTTACCTCAGACACTTTCGGGATTTCTTTTTTCGACGAGGATTTGGACTGGGAGGCCAGTTTTGGTTTGAATCCTCCCACGCTAGTTCATCACAATAAGCATTCGTCTGGGATTTTTAGTTCGAGGTCTGCTCGTTGGGGTGGGAACAAGCTAAAACCCAAGTTTGCCGAGTCTGTTTTTTCTGAGACTGTGAACACTGCTAAACCTAAGACTGCACGGACTGTTAAATGTGGTGGGAAAGGGTCGTCACCTATTTTTGATGGTACTGTTTTCATTGAGCCTGCTCCTTTGCCTTCCGGTGCTCCTCCGCCCAGGGCAGCTGCAGTCCAGCCATCTCCTGCACCTGTGTCAGTTCCTCGGGTGAGGGGGGCCAGGGCCCAGTTTGTCCCTGCTCCAGTTTCCAGGCCAGCTGAGGCTCCGCTAGTCTCTGCGCCCGTACCTACTCCGCGGGTGGGAGCGGCAACTGCCCAGCAGGCCCCCGCACCTGTTTTTGTCCTCGCTGAAGGCTCAGGTGAGCCCGTCCAGCAGTTCTCCAGTTCTCTTAACATTGTTAAGAAAAAATACAATAGGTGACAATGCACCTGAAAACTGGACTCTGTTAAGACTGCTGCCCTTCTTGATTGGAGATGTTATACCTGATGGTGATCCAGTGTGGGAAATCATTTTGGATTTAAAGTAGATAGTGGAACTTGCTGTTGCCCAGATCCATACAGAAGAATCAATTGGATATCTTCAGATCAAAATTTCTGATCACAGAGAGAAATATCAAGAAGCATTTCCCAACAAAAACCTTCTGCCAAAGCGTCACTACTTGGAACATTACCCCCAGATGATCCGATGTTTTGGCCCTCTTGTTGGATTATTGACAATGCGATTTGAGGGAAAACACTTTTTTTTTCAAGGAAGTGGCTCATCATACCAAGTGTTTTAAGAATATTGCTCTAACACTGTCAAGGAAACATCAACTGCTGATTGCCTATCACTTACACTCATTACATCCACAGAAAGCTGGAGTTGAAGTGTCAAGTGCATCAAGAGTTCCTCTTGAGGTTCTGAAAGATGACATTTCTCTGCCTTTCAAATGGATGTATCCTGACATGACAGAAGTAAACATAACTAAAAGTGCAGACTATAGAGGGATCAACTACAGAAATAGAATGATAGTTATCTGTGGTTTTACTGATGGGCTACCTGAATTTGGAGAGATAATAAGAATATGTGTTGTTCAGGGTACAATGAATTTCATTGTCAGCAAGTTTTCGTCTTGGTTTAGGGAGCAGCTTTTGAACTGCAACCATGTACAAAATGTCCTTGATAACATATGATGAACCGGCAGAGAAGTACCCATCAAATGACTACTTCATTGGTCCCCTTCGAATGGTTACATTGAAAGATATCCTTACATCAAAAGGACACAATGAATATGTGAATAAACAGCTGTAATTAACGGCTTACTCAATATGCACTTTAATCTCACTGGCATAAGCACCTAAAGTAGCACCTGGCTTTATTGTGATGTTCAGCCTCTAACTCCCGGTGACTTGTTGGATCTAACAGTCTGTTAGGCCCATCCGTACATCTTCTAGACAAGAAAACCTTTAATCAGTGTTTTTGTTGAGATTAGTCAGAATTTTTCTCAGTTCTCTGTTAAGTACCGTTGTGAAACATTATGCTGACATCTGGATTTCTGTTCATGTATATATTTTTCTTTTCTAGACTGAAGCACGGAATCGAATGATGTTTGAACCAGTAGAACTGCGGATCATCCTTGCTTCCAACAATACTGAAAAACTGACGATCGCATCGGGCATGCCAAAGTCTGTGGAGGAGCTTTCGGATGAGACCAAACGTCAGTTTGATATTCAGGGGGACATTAGACGCCAGTACATGGACAGTGACTTTGATAATGAGTTTATCAACCTTAAATGAATGGATGATATTCAGGACAAGAGCACAGTGAAAGTCATCCGTCTGACTGATGCTTCACACTTTGGTGAAGTTGGGATGAACCAGAGTGGGGAAGAAACATCACTATCATCTTCTGACATTACTTTCATCCTCTGACTCAGAAACAGCTCTATCTCAGTGGCCTGCAGAATTCCAAATACCAAAGTTTCCGTATGACGTGGAGATGCAACTTCAAAGTGCAAACCAGGCTTTCATATCAAATGGAATTCTTCTGAACCCAGGACACAAACTTAAGTCAGCCATTTTAGAAGCTCTAGCTGAGAAAATCATGATGTTTAAGGCATATCCTGCAAACTTGGAAATAGAAGCTGAAGCTTCAATCAAAGCACATCCATGCTTAAGAGAACAAGGATCTTTCAGTAGTTTCTATGGATGGAAGATTAGCCTCAAGTACAAGATGGCAAATTATAGGACAAAGCTTAGAAACTTGGAGTGCCCAGAACTGAGCATTAATTCCCTCAAGCACAAACCAACTGATCGATATCACCCAGCATATGCTGTCAAAAAACCTAGAAAGGCAGAGGTAAATTTTTGTTCTCCTTATCCGGCTGGAGAGACGCAGGACAGCCTTGAAAGTGAGAGATTGGCATTGCTAACTGAGGTCAAGAAGAAGCATAATGAGCAGTGTAGGGACCAACGCGTTATTAAGTAACGCGTTACAGTAACTACGTTATTATTGTGGTAATGAGCACGGTAACTAGTTATTATGCCAAAATCAGGAACACGTTACTGGGATTTAGATAGGCTCGTTATCCGTTACTTCGTGTGGTGGCATCGCGGAGCTTCCACAGATTCAGTAACATTAGCAAGTGGTGGAGGAGGGAAAGGGGAGGCAAGAGGAGAGACCCGAGGCGGTGAACTGAACTTCAGGTAAGAAGTTCTGACCTGCAGTCTATCTGGGTCAGATATAAACCAAATTTAGGTGGAGTTTATTTTCGTTGTGCTGACTTTTTACAGTCAGTTACAATAACTCGTACTGCGTGCTAGCTAGCATGTTATATGTTATTGCTAGCAGTTTCTATACAGCTGGGTGGGTGCTACGGTGTTACTGATAGTGAACTTTATTTTATTCATAGGGTTAGTTAGTAGAGTTGCCAACCGTCCCCTAAAAAACAGAATCGTCTGGTATTCAGAGAAAATATTACGCGTTTCGTGTTGAGCTGAAAAGGAGCAGTTTGTCCCGGACTTCAGGTACAATAAAAAAGACACAAAGCTGGAGTTATTCTGTGTTTGCTGCACAGCTGCCTCTTCTCCTCTCATTCTCTCTCCTCCCTCTCCTGTTTCTCCTTCAATCATGAAACTGATCAATGATCAGCTGATCGGTTTTTCTCTCTTGTTTGTTTATCGCCCACTTTTGTTGACATGTTTTTAGGTGGAAGCAGAACTTGTGAGGATTACTACTGCTCCACTTGTTCCGAGGTTTCTTGCGCAACTTGACCAATACACTGACCGGCTCAAAAAGTCTTCAAGAAAAAAGGAGGCGCTGCAGGGAGGAAAATTAGACAAATTTTGGCCCCAGCCACAGCGTTTTTCTGTTCATAGCAAAATGTTATGGCGTTATAAGATCACTTTCAAATGTAAACAGCTAGCTGTAAGTAATTTTGGAATGCAAAAAGATGCTGTATTAGTTTGTCCTTCCCTCTGTTGCTTAATATGGACATATATAATGTGGTGGAAACCCTGCCCACAGGTTAACTATTCATGTCCATGTGGTCATTAATTGGTCTTGTACATGTCTATCTCTGCAGTGGATATGTCATTCATTTTGCATATAATGTGTCATCCTAAACTATTTCTGTTTTCTCTTTCTGTACCTCTGTCACTCTCTCCAGAATGAAAAGAGGAGGGAGTGTGTCCTCAGGGCACTACCTCTTTACCTGAATGAAGACCCAAGCATCCTCTTCAAAGAATACCTGGTTGGTAATTTTAGTGTAGCTTTTATCTGTATTAAACCAAATCTTGAATAACTAATGTTGTCACATTGTTATAATTTGCATGGAATCTGTCTAAAAGATTATTCAAAGTATTGAGATTTAAAGGGTTTCATTGAGAGAGGATGCAGGATGAATGTGTATTTTGTCGCCTTTCAAAAACAAACAATTCTTTCCATGTTAAAATGTTTGCCACTTGAGTTTTTTCCCTATACAGAGGTAAAATAAAAGCTGACAGTGGCAAGTGTTGAATGAGTTCTGTTAAGCTGCTGCAAAAAACTGAAAACTGGCAAGCTGTTTTATTGTCAGACCATAATGTTTGCATGTTTTATTAAAGTTTTATTTGTGATGGTGATATGATTTTGGGAATATTAGTAGACTGTTTTATTATTATTATTACTATTACTATTATTATTACTATTACTTTTTTTTTTAATCTAACCTGGTGACTGGAACCTGTTTATTTGGTTCTTCACAAATTTGGCATGGGATGCTGTCCAGGATTGTGGCTGTTAAGGTGAACAGTTCATTTAAAGGTTTTGTGGTCAGCCTATTATGTGATCTTAAATGTTTTTTCTTCTGTTTCTGGCAGAGACATTTAATTTAAAATCATTATCTTTATGCTGCATCTGTGTGCACACTACTAGTTACTAACCTTAATGGGCTAATACTGTGTGGTGCAGCTGTTGTTTTCTTAAAAAAAATGTTCAATGAATGTATAAACAAATAAATGAATTAATAAAGAAAATAAGAGAAATAAGTGGCTTGTACTAAATTCATTTGTGTGGAACCTGTAGATTTATGTAAAACTAATTAGTAAAGCACAAGTTTGCTGAAAATATAATATTTTTATTAATCTAACTTAAATTTAACATTTAAATACCACAAACAAGAAATGTGTTAACAAATCTAACCTGTAAATACATAATTCATGTCCAAACAACATAACTTGATTTAGGTTTTAATCCTAAGTAGTTTTATAAAATTGGCTCACTTCAAAAGGATTGTGTTACTTTAATGAAAGTTTATTAAATTAGATGACCTAAAGACTTTTGCTTTAAACTAACATTTTAAGATACAATTTCATGGAACCTGTTGACAAAATAATTTTAATTAAAGTCAACGTTTCATTTTTTTTTTTTTTTTTTTTTTTTTAGTGTGGTTTAGCCAGAGATAGCAGGGTGAGAGTCCAGGAAGAAGAGCATGAGCCCTGTGAAAGATTAAAGTAGTCACATCTAACCAAACCTGTCATAGTTTGTAATTTCCAAACCTGAAATTTCGGCACCGGACATAATCCCAGTTTTTGTTGGAAATCTGTCCAAAGCTTTTAAATATCCAAGAAAACCAGCACAAGGATAACGTTCTGACATGAACACTAGTAAAATAAGTAGTTTAGTCTTTATTCAGATACTCGGGAATGATCTGGAAACTCGGTTATTCAAAGGATCTGCCTCTGTGCCTGTTTCAGAGTGAAGCTGCCCTCCAGTCCTCGCAGACCCTCTGTTTCTGTTTGTCTTGGTCTTCCTTCCTTCCTCTCGTTTCAACTTTTTTGCGCATGTGTGTGGGTCCTTTTGGGTCCGGCTTTTCCAGAGACCTGACGGAAACCATATACCGAAGTTTTGCTGGTGAAAGTCCAATTTCTGATTTTAGTCGCTCCCTTCTTTTGAATGTGTGTTTTGTACATCTGGTTACTTCTGAGACCAAATCATGCGGTTAGCCTCTAATACTGAATTGCTTGTGGCTGTTTGGATGACTTTATCATTGCTGGCAATTCTAGTCACCATTGAGACTGTAGATAAAAATATAGTTGAGACAAATGTCCCTTTGTTGACATTCAGAGAGCTGGGCAGGAGGAGGTGATGAATAATAAACATAAACAATCCAAATCCATCAGAAGTTATTACTGTCTGTGGGTGTTTGTAGTCGTCTCGTCACACAGTTGTATTCAAAAAAAGATATTAAAGTTAACGTACAATGTAAAGCAGAACCACTTTGAAAGTGTCACAGTTCAGAGGCAAGAACACGTCTCGTTTGCTGTGGGCCTTGCTAATACGAAAAATATTGCTACTACTACTAACACTAATAACAAAAGCTTTGTATGAGGTCACTGCAAGCTCTGAAGTCACAGCGAAGTGAGCTAAAGCTAACGGTACACATGATGAGGAGCATCAACAGAGCGGGGGTCATCTAAGCTCACAGCAGACAGTGCAGTGGGAAAGCTTATTCATGATTATGTTTGGAATCATTGCCCGAGTGCGCTCGAGCCTATTATAACCAATACAAAAACATGAATATTCAATGTGAACTGTGCCTTTCCTCTGGATGGCTCGCAGGACGTACTGGCTGATTGTGATACACGGCAGCTGACAATTAGTCCATTTCAGAGGGCCATAACCTGAAGTTTGTGTGCTGCAGCCTCAGACACAGCAGTAATTGGACATTACTCGTGTAAGGAAAGGCTAAAAGCTTCTCTGCCGCTCGTCGTGCTGACATCTTTCTTCTTTCTCACATCACATTCTTCTCCATTTCTCTGTGCTGCAGCAGCACTTCTTTAATTGTAACGACCTTTCTAGCAGTGTTAAAAGCAGTTCATAGACAACTGGGCATCACTTTAAGCAAAACATAAAAAGAAGCTTTTACAGCCCCGTGCTCTCTCTTTCTGTCTGTTCACAGTTAGAGTGAAATGGTCACAGTTTGTGCCCACTGAGCCTTTTTACCCGTTTCAGGGTGAAATATATTGTATTTGCAATTTCATGCAGTTGTGTGTCAGTAAAACAGTCATATCATCTTTACGGTCTTTTGTCTTTAGTGACAGATGCTACTGTTTATCTCTATTAATAATGTAAGGGTCCTATAACAACTTGGCAGTTGCTTTGTGTTATCACCATTAAAGCCAAGCTTTAATTTTTAATGAGGAGCAAATAACCTCTCATAGTTTCCCTGTTACTAATGACTATGGGGTTGAATTCCACTAATCCCAGTCAGGCGTAATCAGCTCCCATCATTGCCTTAGGTAGTTTGGATTAGTTTGCTGGACCAGGGATCCATCATTAGTTAATCCCATTGTCTTGGATGAGTCCATACTATGTGGAGTGGAATGAAGGAAATAACATCTTTAGAAGATTTAAGTGAACGAGCTGCTCAAAGCAAAAAAAAAGAAGAAAAAAGGTCAACGTCAACATGAAGTGATGAGGAGGACTGGCTCTGTGATTACCTGCACGCTCTGGTCACTAACTGTTACTGGGCAGGCCGTGGAGCTCCTTCTCAAACAGACTCACTCAGCTTTTTATTAGCTCTATTATAGCTTTTCAAACCTCTTTCTTCGACTCAGCTGTGGCTGATTTTGGGGGGCATTGTGGGCCCCTGTGAGTGTCGTCCCGAGCCGGGTGCAGCCTCATTTGCTTGCTGTGTAGAGTTTGTTCAGACTCTTTGACCTCAGCCTGAGGTAAATGGACTGAATCATTATTAACCTTTATTAATCTCAGAGCAAATTATGTATATGAAAGGTTCTTATAAAGCATGTTTCTACTCCACCTGAGCACCTGAGGATCTTATAAAAGATATTTCATTAATACAAACATTTTTTTTTCTGTGCTTTCCATTAAACATTCACACACATCCACACTCCAGTGTGTGCATCATATTAGATATTTGGCATGCAGACCGGAGCAGCCTGAGAACGAACCCCCAAACCTCTAATTAGTAGCTGACCTGCTCTACAGTTACTCAGCAGGTAGGACGTGGTCGCTGGTTGACCCACAGTGACTCATGTGCTAAGCTGTTACATTTTTTTCAGCCGTGTTGGATGACGGTTGTTGGAGACGTTCTCACTGAATGTTATATGTGAGTGATGCCCACACGTCTACTACTTTTCAGTATATACTATGGAACTAATAGTATAACTGGTCTAATAGAAAATATGTAACAAATATAAAACATAACATTCCAGTGCAGGTTAAATTACTTTCCCAAAAGCTTCCATTAACCTGTGAGCAGTCAAAGGGCTCTAATGAATGTTTCATTTTGAGAAGCTTCACAGGAGCAGCCATCACCACACAGATTTCAAAAGCTTTATAAAGTAAGAAAATACTATACACCATAGAGTCTCTTATGTTTTAGTCTTTGTCTGGGTTCCAATAACACAAAAAAAGAGATGTGCTTTCTTAGGACGTGTCCAAACAGAAACGGTGTCAAACTATTGAAAGAAGCAGCACTTTGATTGCAGACCTGCAAGACCTGCAGCTGTGTCAGACTAATTCTGCACAATTGTGCAGAATTAGTCTTGCTTGCGGTGCTGTGCGGTGCTGGTATAAAGTGATCACTGAGTCATACCACACATCTGGGGGAGTCCAATAGCTGTTTCTGCTTATTTAATAAAAAACATCTCAGATATTTATATGATGGTCGTCTAATCTCCTGTCACCAATCTGACGGGTTCCCTGAATGCCATCTCATTCACAGCTAGTGACACAGCCTCACACAGCATATCACTCACAGTGATGAGTTCTCTAGTTTATGCTGTTTTCAGTTTCACAGTCGAAGAGCAGTCCCTGAAAACCTGTCACCATGTCTTTGCAGGTGCTATACACAAAACAGACTAATGATGAAGACGATAGACAAATCGGTGAAATCAATTAAATTTAAAGGAATCAAACAAATGAGTGAGCATCTGACTGAGGCACACACAACTTTCCAGTTAGCTGCTGTGTCAGTGTGACTGGGCCCAGTCAGCAGCCTGCTGATGAACACTGATGGAAGTAGAATCAGGCCAAACTGGGACAGAGACGAAGGAGGAAGTGGAGGAAGTGCAGCAGAGCGCTTTAATTACTACATTCTGCACTTCAACCCTTTGCATTTGCTCTTTGTTCTCATCAAACACAAAAATCTTCGTCACCAAACATAATGAAGCCATTTTGAAACACTCTGGCGTGTGTGTGCAACAAGCGAGGCTGCTGACGAACCTCCTCGACTCTACATTTCCACTGATCTAAGCTGGTTATCATTGATCTTTCCTGCTCCGATTAGATTGGTATCGATGTGCCAGTAGCACAGATGGCCACACCTACAGCCAGGGTCATGCTTCAGAACTAAAATTGAATCGAAATACTAATACATTTTTTATGATCGAACAGCATGGAGGTTAGGAGCCGAGCAGCGAGTTGCAGAGAATATCCAGTTAGCATTAGGAATGAGAGCTTACTGCCAGCAGTTAGGAGTCTGCACTACAACACTCACGAACACTCACGAACACTCACAGACAAGCGTTTGGATGTTCACCACCCAAACACTGCAACACAGCCTCACCCGACTGAGGGTTTGATCCCAGGCAAAAAGAAGACATTACAGTATTGTAAACGACCACGGCAGACCCAGTGGCATTTTGCTGCTTTTATTAATCCCTACACGGTTGCTGTACATTCGCACTCAGAGCTGCAGCTCTCCCGCTTCCAGCTCAACATAACACCAACAACCCAACCACAGGACCCAGTACAATATTTAATTCGGCGGGGCGTGATTGCGGATGCCGTGCAGGTGCGTCCGCCTCTTCTGCACGGCACCGCAGGCCACGCCCCGCCACAAGTATATTTTAAGTGTCTCTGAATAAATAACAACTGCTCTTCCATGTTTTCAGTACTCTTCTTCACCCAAACTCTCAAGTTCCTCCCTTTAAACAACCCGCCTGTCTGCTGATAAAGAACATAGTGAGGGGGAATATGTATAAGCTAATCTTTTTGAGGAAAAGGCCAATATAACTAGCTGTAAATAATATTTTGTTGAAGCTATTGCTAAATAAAAGATACCCAAGTCTTTACTGGGATATTTTCACCCCAACAAGCTTGGCAGGGCTGAAGCACCCACTTCTTTTTTATGTTGCTGAGGGGATGGGGGCGGGGTGGGGTCGAGAAGTGAAAACAAGAAAGAAAAAAGGTGGATGGATAGATAGGTAGCTAGATAAAGAGAAAGAGGCAAAGAGTGTGCAGTGGTGTGGCGGATGCAGGCAGAATTAAAGAGGCTTTTTTGTGGCGTTTAATATCCATTCATTGGCCGGACTGCTGACACAGTGAGAGCACTGCGTTCACGATTTATAGCCACTTCTAATGGGCATGCCCAGAACCAAAGGACTGCAGTCAGCACATTCTCCCCCTGTGCACACAGACACACTTGCAAAGACAGCCAGCTGCACACACACACACACACACACACACACACACACACACACACACACACACACACACACACACACACACACACTGTGGTAGCTGTGCAGTAGATTGTATCAGTTAACTCACTAATCCTGGAACATACAGATCATTTGACTCAGTGTAACAGACACACAGGCACACTGACCTGGCCAAGTGGGGGTCTCCATGTACGTCCAAATGGTCAGAGAGAAGAGGCGTTCGCTGCCCTGTTAGATAAGCAGAAAAACAGAGAACAGGCTTAGCCATAGCAACACATTTTAACACATCTTGTAGCAAACATACGCGTGGCACAAACACGGCTCACAAGGCTGATGTCTAATGTCAGACAGCACGGGTCAATACGTCAGCACAGCAGCACTTTGAAAGGAGAGGAAATCTTTTCTCCTGGTGTGTGTGTGTGTGTGTGTGTGTGTGTGTGTGTGTGTGTGTGTGTGTGTGTGTGTGTGTGTGTGTGTGTGTGTGGATTCAACATTACACAAACAAAAATACGCAAACACACATCAGATGGTAATTTAGTATACCTGAGTATACTGGACAAGTATTCACACAGTATGAGACAGGGTATCTTGTGTCCTGTGTTTTTATACTGACTGGGATGTACTGACTGGGATGAATTAAGCTGGGTTAAGTATTCCCAGAGCTCACTGTATTAGTTTTCTCTAAAACTTCTCAGTTTTACAGTTTTTATTCTCCTTGTCGTGACACAACTGTTACTTTCATTGAAGAACGGGATCGTGGTGCCTGCGGTGTGACCTAGAGAGTCGAGGGAGCTTAAGCTGTCTCTTGTCGTAATGGGCAATGTTCAGTCGCTACCAAATACAATGGAGGAGCCAGGAGTCAGAAGGAATATTGGGAATGTAGCTTGATGTGCTTCACAGAATCAGGGATGCACCAGGAAATTCCCGATGACAATGCATCTGTGGAAAGCTTCCACACTGTTCGGGCTGATAGCGCTGCGAATGGTAAGTAGAAAGGAGGGGGCAGGCTTGATGCTTTTGTTAACAACCGGTGGTGTAGCTGTAACAGTCAAAGAACAGATTTGTTGTCTGGACACTGGATTGTGCGCTCTTGGCTGTATTATTTGCCCCTGTGATCTTGGTGGTTGTCTGTGTTCCTCCCCCTGCTAACTCCACAGCTGCATGGGACCTTCTCCACTCTGCCATAGCCCGGTTACAAACCATGTCACCTTGGACACAACGGTGCCAACTTTCACACAGTACGTGGTCTGTCCCACCAGGGGGAGAGAATTTTAGACCTACTGCATGCTAATGTCAAGGACACACACAGTTCCTCCTACCTCCCCCACTGGGTAGGTCAGGTCACAGCCTGATTCACCTCACCCTGCTACGTGTCTATGAAGAGGGAGCCTGTGAACATTAGGAGATGGTCAGAGGAGGCCTTGGCAGAACTACAGGGCTGGGACACACTCTGTGAGCCTCACGGTGAGGACATGAGTGGGCTTACTGAGTGTATCACTGATTACATAACCTTCTGCACCAACTCCATTGTTCCAGTTCGGACTCTCCATGGTTGCTAAAATAATAACCTATGGGTGACTAATGAGATCATAGGGCCTTCAGAGGGGGCAATAGAGTGGAGGTGAGAACGGTTCAGGTGTTATTGAAGGGCATGATCAGTGAGACGAATAATCATTTTGAGAGAAAGCTAGAGAGGAAACTCAGCATGAGAGAGGTGTGCAGTGGCATGAAGACCATCATTGGATTCACTAACAGCAGGGGAGTTGGGGGCAGACCAAACGAGTTGAATGTGTTTTTCAACAGATCCAACACTGCAGGTAATGCTCACCCCCCCTATTAACCTACCTGTAGTCAGCCTCCGATCCGCAGCTACTCCACTGCGTCTCTGTGAAAGTCCTGACACCCCTCCCTCATTTGTCACTTTCACTCACAGCCAGGTTCGAAGACAAATGAAGGCAAGTCTGCCCCCAGTTTTGTGGAGTCTTTCAGAAATTGTTCTGCCTGGGTCTACAGAGGGCCCAAGTGCTGTGGAAGACATCATGCCTCGTCCCTGTACCAAAGATGCCACGTCCCAGTGGCCCCCAGGATTACAGGCCTGGGGCACTGACTTCCCACGTCATGAAGACCCTGGAAAGACTCATCATTAGATTCGACCTATAGTCTGGCCACATCAGAGTCCCCTTCACTTTGCTTACGAGTGCTACTGTAGAGTTGAGGACACCATCGACCATCATTTGCCTTCTCAATCATCTACACCCATCTGGACCAGCCGGCGAGCACTGCGAGGGTCATGATCTTTTACTTTTCCAGCGCATTCAGCACCATCAGGCCGACCCTCCTGGGTGATAAGCTAACAGGGATGCAGGTGGATGCTTCTCTGGTGTCCTGGATTGTTGATTACCTGACAGGAAGACCACAATATGTGCGTCGTCAACATTGTGTGTCTGACAAGGTGATCAGCAACACAGGGGCACCACAAGGGACCGTCCTCTCCCACTTTCCTCTTCACCCTCTACACCACAGAGACCTCCATCTTCAGAAGTTTTCTGATGACTCTGGTGTTGGATGCATCAGTAAGGGCTATGAGATGTAGTACCGGGCTGTGGTCGACTCCTTTGTCAAGCGGTTCGAGCAGAATTATCTGCAGCTCAACGTGGCAAAGACCAAGGAAGTGATTGTAGACTTTATAAGAATCAAGAAACCTGTGACCCTTGTTTTAATTCAGCGAGTCGATGTGGTTGTTGTGGAGGAGCATAAATGCCCAGTAAACTGAACTGGACTGGACTTTCTTAAGGTAGTATCAGAGACGCAGATTTTTCCAAGATAAGGAGAATGCTGGACAATATCCCCCCTTCCTGACATGCATGCTAGCCTCAGGAAAACCTTCAGTGAGAGACTGAGATTTCCCAACTGTCCCACTGAATGACACAGGAAATCATTCCCGCCTGTGGAAACTTTTATTGGAATTTCTCTCAGCAATCACAAAGTTTTATGTTTGATAACATGGGCACCTCAACTTCAACCATATATATTTAGTTTGTGTTATATACTGCATTATTTAGGGTAACAAGAAAGAAACAGGAATGTAATAATGTGGTAATAAGTTATTACCACGTTATTACCTCTGGTAGTTTCTGTGTAATAAGCAGGAAACAGCTGCAAAATGCAAAACTGTCTGTTTCTATTTAACTGTCCGGGGTCCACGGTATAATCTGCCATTTTTGACTACTTTTAATTTTACATTTCACCTTTAAAAACTATTTACCTCACCTTGTTTGGTGTCGTTCTTTTCAGCTCAACCTCACATGTCTGAATTTACATTTATTTTTTCCATTTTGACATACTATATTAACACAATTCATCTAAAATCAGAGATAAAACATACAACCAGAGTAGAAAAAGTTATATTTTTTTACTGTAAAAACCACAAACATATACAATAAATCCTTTTCGTATCTTGTAATGCAAAATAAATTGTAAATTTTAAAAACCTTTGTACAACCTTTGCAGCTATTTACCTAAAAATACAGCCAAGGCATTAAAAACAACAACATTTCAAACAGTTTACAGAACAATCAGATTACAGTACATACCCGAGCATCCAGCTCCGCACACCGAGAACCACCAACGCATGTTTAGAGGCAGCAGCCAAGCAAGATAGTATCACAGAAGAGTGCATTTTGTTAGTGTTAATAGTAGGGAGATAAGAACGTAATGTCACTGAGTCTGCCAAGCAAAGACTCAGAGCCTTGGCCTGCCGCTTGATGTGGTATACCCGAGAAATAGAAGGCACATGGTTCTCCAGAGAACCAACCAAGGTGTTCTCACAGTGGCAGGGGAACAGTATCAGCACAGCACCACCAAGGCTGGAGACAGAGCAATACTGCAAGAGTGTATGGGAGAAGCACGCAACCCACAACAGTATTGTCTCTAGATGCAGAAAAAACGTTTAACAGAGTTAACTGAAAATTTTTATTAACATCAGGAGGGCAGAGGAGGAAGAAGTGGATTCAGAGGCTGAAAGAGCATTAAGCCATGATGACCCGGAGAGTGTCATTCTCCTAGTACTATTGATGTTTAGCCGTCACCAAAGCTAGTTGTTTAGCTAGTGAAGTGGTAAGCGTCTGAACTAGTCTACTTACTCTGTGGTGTCTTTTGGTTGGAGCCTTTCTGTGTGGAGTTTGTATAGGTTCTCTCCAGGTACTCTGGGTGATTCTGAACGGCTGTCTGTCCGTGTTGGCCCTGCGACAGACTGCGATACATCCAGGGTGTACCCCGCCTCTCACTCTATTACAGCTGAGACTCCAGCCTCCGCGACCCTGATAACATAGAGTGCTCCATAACCACACTAGCTACAAGACCTGGGGCTTCCATACAGCACCTGCATGTGGATCAATAGCTTCCTCTCGGGCCGTAGACAGAGAGTCAGAGTTGGCCATCACACATCCTCAGCCCTGAGTCTCAGCACTGGCTCACCCCAGGGCTGTGTGCTCAGTCCACTGCTCTACTCTCTCTACACACACGACTGCACTCCTCGCCACCACAGCAACATCTTTGTGAAATTTGCAGATGACACCACAGTGGTGGGGCTAATTTCCAAGGGAGACGAGTCTACGTACAGAGACGAGGTGGAGCAGCTGACGTCATGGTGTAAGGCCAATAACCTCCTCCTCAACACTTCAAAAACCAAAGAACTCATAATAGACTTCAGAAGGAAAAAGGCAGAGATCCAACCACTATTCATAAATGGGGACTGTGTAGAAAGGGTGGCAAGCTTCCGCTTCCTGGGAGTCAATATAGAGGAGAACCTTTCCTGGAGTGTGAACACCTCCGAGCTGCTGAAAAAGG
>NC_140564.1:1518952-1601452 GCF_057381845.1 Rhamphochromis longiceps
AGTGTGCACGGCATGTTTGGAACATCTAGAAGCATCTGGTCTCCTGAGCCCTGAGAATCAGATGCAGCAGTTTAGGTAGATTAAATGGGCACGGCCATTAAGAGATTTGTAGTTCGTTTACTCTGGTCCCAACAAGCTGCCGACTTTGTAAACTTGGAAGAGCTGTTGGAGAACACAGAATTTACTTTGACATGGCTGCTAGCTGCTGTCCCGTACAGACTGTGGTCCACACCACTACAGGGCTGAAAACAGCCTTAAAAGTAAATAAAAGGATTTTGAAATGGATTGACTGGATGCAGTGATGTGTGCTTCTGATAAAAAAAGTGCATTGCTGTATTTGAGACATTATAAAGGCTGGATAGAGAACACACCAGTATGTTTCAACTCCAGGATTGGAGCCTTGTGGTCCCGCCAGGGGAGGGGAGCAGAGGTGGAAGTAAGGTCAACTATGCTGACATAGAAACTTCTATCAGAGAGGAAGAACATGAACCACTGGACAGCTGAACCTGGTGCTCCAGCCTGGAGTGCAACAGCATGACGAGCACAGCCATCACTGTTCCAAAGATCTGGACCAGTTCCATCTATTTTGTCAAACTTTAGACTCATCTCCACCTAAACTCTGAGTTTGCTCTATTAAGGGTTTTTAATGATGATGTTATAGTAACTACGTGTTTTTGGTACCACACTAGAAGTCAAACTCTTATTAATAATGAGAAGAATAAAAAGGCCAAGGGCAGAAAAACCTGCTCGAGGGTCAGGGTTAGTCTGCTGGCTTTGCACACGGACAGAAAGACAGACCACCAAATCAAAAGTCTTTCACCTTAATTTTCTCCAGACAACAAGAACACCTTTCATTTCACGTTAGCATTTAGCTCTGCGTCTGTGATGCTTCCTCCAGCCAGGTGAGCTGGTGGTGAGAGCAGGGACAAAGCAGTGAGGAGTCGATGACCAACCGCACTGATGCACTCAGTCACCTGTCAGTGATTTAGGAAAGTCGACATATTGGCTTCTGTGTATATAAAAGTGATGACAGGCCTTTTCACACACTCTGTTTCCAGAGTCCAGAGGAAAGTTCTCCCAGCATCAGATCACGTTGGATCAGGCAGTACAGTTTCATTCATTCTAACATGAAACACCCAGTCCAGCTTCAGTGCATGCTGCCATTAAGGACAAGGAAGAAGAACAAATATAGATTCAGAAATCATCAAGCAGATTTTTAAGTGTTTACATTTTTCAGCTTAGATGTGGTGGAATTAGTCGAATGCCCTTAAAATGCTACTTTGTGTCTTTTCAGAGAGAAGAAAGCCCTCGAGCACGGGGCGATGCTCTGTCTACTGAGCGGCTCTCTTTTATTTTCCCGTGGCTGCATTTCCCATCTTCACAGTTGACTGTCCGTACTTTTTGAATACCCGGTGTATGCAGAATGGCCGTCTCACTTCTCACTCTCGTTTATTGTGCCAGATACACATAAAAACTTGATTGTAGCCGTATACTGCAGTATGCTTGGCTGTGTGTTATGGCCACTGATCTTTATGGCTTGCAAAGGAGCAAGACCTCAGCCTCAGCAAAACTCTGGCTGCACACGCATTCATGCTTGTGGTGCATGTGTGTGTTTCCCACAAGTTTCCAACAACACCACCGCCGCTTGTCCATCTGCATGCATCCTCCCAGGGGACGCATAATAGGAACATTTAAATGAGGTATGCATAAATGGATGAAGCCTTTCTCACATTACATGCAAGGACCGTGTGTGTTTTCCTGGTTGCATGTGCTTTATTCTCTCTTCTACATGGCTGGTGATGGCAGTTTGGTAATTGAACATGAAATGCATGGAAGGAAAAGGAAAAAAGGAAGAAAGGGTGGTGGAGAAGGTAAGAGATGAAAAGAAAGGCAGAAGTTGAAGGAGCCAAATACAATTAACCCCTGGAGTAAGTCAGGGATTAGATGTGCTGTAAACAACGAGAAGAGAGAAAGAAAGAGGCAGGTGATAACGGTGAGACTAAAGACTAATGAGATAAAATTACATTAAGCTATCACACGTGAAACTAGACGTGCTGCTTGTGTGTGTGTGTGTGTGTGTGTGTGTGTGTGTGTGTGTGTGTGTGTGTGTGTGTGTGTGTGTGTGTGTGTGTGTGTGTGTGTGTGTGTGTGCGTGTCCACAGATCTGTGGATCTTATGTGAGTGGATCCCCTTCTTTTCGTAAACACCTAAATGGCTCTGGGTGTGTGAGGTAAGCTGCCGTCTCTGAGACGGTGAACTCTATTTCACGGGTTAGTGCTACAACGAACAACAGCATCTAGCCTTTTGGCATCATAAAGCACAGCACTGCTCGCTCTCAATCTCACAAATACTGTTTGTCCATTTTTAGTTCCATCTCAGCGCTGCTATCTCCGGCAAATCCAAAGCTTCAGGCCACGAGAGGACTTTCTCCAAACAATAACCCCAGCCAGATGAGAGGTTTTCTATAGCACTCCTGGCTGCCCCCAGGGCCAGTACCTGCTATGTCTCCCTGGACTTTCCAAGACACAAAAGATGGCATGGCACAGACACAGGAAAGCAACACAACGCAGTTTACAGAAGCATAAATACACTAACCAGCCACACTCTGGGGAGCACTATCATTGGCTCTGTGGAGGCCAGTCCAAGACTAATAGTGCTGCAATCCGTGTTTTTCTATCCACATCTTGAGATTTTTGTTTTTCGCCTGTATGATTCTTTGGTTTGGTGATTAACCAACAAAAGAAGAAGAAAACATTCATATAAATGTGCTTGAGAACAGACGGTCAGGTACAAGGACTACAACAAAACTGAACAAAAAGCAGGCAATGTCCAACTCCAAAGAAAAACACACATAGTTTAAACCCGATGGCGTGCACCCTGCTGTTTGCGCTCGACAGAGGAGGACGCACTTACACATCGACCTTCACTGTTTCCACAGAACTTCAGCTAAAACTGCTGAGCTGAGAATAACCGAAGCTAGCATTATCAGCTTGTGTCAGTGGTGGAAGGGAACAATGAAAGACTAATGGGCCAGTTGTAAAATAAGTAAGTGTAAGTTTGGGTGTGTGCATATGCATCTCTATGCACTTTTGTATTTATGTACCAGTCTCCTAGAGGTTCTTAGCGTGATGCAAACTCAGACTAATGTAAACCATGAATCAGTGCACCGCTGAAGTGGCTGCTCAGGCTAAGCTGCTAGCATACAGTAAGGAAGGCATTACAGGAGACTGCTGGTGTTATAGATGGAGGGAAAGGACCTGATAGCTACATGCCTGCCTTTCTAACATCCTCGTCATCACAGTGGAATATGACATGACCCACGAATACAGGAAGGGATACGTCTGCTCACTGGCTTTATTCTGAGTTATCATGCATGATTATTTCCAGAGATGTTACTGATGTTTAAAGAAACTTTAAGCTAAAATCAAACTAGATCTGTCTAACAGGCTGATGGCACTGACTGTTAGCAGAAACAAACAGAAATCCTTCAAACCAAATGCAACATGCAAAGAAGCCGATAGCAGCATGAGCAGTGCAGCCAGAGAGGCCAGGTAAAGACCACAGGCAGTGGAGAGAGTCAAAGTGAGCTGAGCTGCTAATGCCAGGATTATACAGTGGGGCAAAAAAGTATTTAGTCAGCCACCGATTGTGCAAGTTCCCCCACTTAAAATGATGACAGAGGTCAGTAATTTGCACCAGAGGTACACTTCAACTGTGAGAGACAGAATGTGAAAAAAAAATCCATGAATCCACATGGTAGGATTTGTAAAGAATTTATTCGTAAATCTGGGTGGAAAATAAGTATTTGGTCACCTCAAACAAGGAAAATCTCTGGCTCTCACAGACCTGTAGCGTCTTCTGTAAGACGCTTTTCTGTCCCCCACTCGTTACCTGTATGAATGGCACCTGTTTGAACTCATCATCTGTATAAAAGACACCTGTCCACAGCCTCAAACAGTCAGACTCCAAACTCCGCCATGGCCAAGACCAAAGAGCTTTCGAAGGACACCAGGAAAAGTATTGTAGACCTGCACCAGACTGGGAAGAGTGAATCTACAATAGGCAAGCAGCTTGGTGTGAAAAAATCAACTGTGGGAGCAATCATCAGAAAATGGAAGACATACAAGACCACTGATAATCTCCCTCGATCTGGGGCTCCACGCAAGATCTCATCCCGTGGGGTCAAAATGATCATGAGAACGGTGAGCAAAGATCCCAGAACCACACGGGGGGACCTGGTGAATGACCTGCAGAGAGCTGGGACCAAAGTAACAAAGGTCACCATCAGTAACACACTACAACGGCAGGGAATCAAATCCCGCAGTGCCAGACGTGTTCCGCTGCTGAAGCCAGTGCATGTCCAGGCCCGTCTGAAGTTTGCCAGAGAGCACATGGATGATACAGCAGAGGATTGGGAGAATGTCATGTGGTCAGATGAAACCAAAGTAGAACTTTTTGGTATAAACTCAACTCTTCGTGTTTGGAGGACGAAGAATACTGAGTTGCATCCCAAGAACACCATACCTACTGTGAAGCATGGGGGTGGAAACATCATGCTATGGGGCTGTTTTTCTGCCAAGGGGACAGGACGACTGATCCGTGTTAAGGACAGAATGAATGGGGCCATGTATCGTGAGATTTTGAGCCAAAACCTCCTTCCATCAGTGAGAACTTTGAAGATGAAACGAGGCTGGGTTCTTCCAACATGACAATGATCCAAAACACACCGCCCGGGCAACAAAGGAGTGGCTCCGTAAGAAGCATTTGAAAGTCCTGGAGTGGCCTAGCCAGTCTCCAGACCTCAACCCCATAGAAAATCTGTGGCGGGAGTTGAAAGTCCGTGTTGCTCGGCGACAGCCCCAAAACATCACTGCTCTCGAGAAGATCTGCATGGAGGAATGGGCCAAAATACCAGCTACTGTGTGTGCAAACCTGGTAAAGACCTATAGTAAACGTTTGACCTCTGTTATTGCCAACAAAGGTTATGTTACAAAGTATTGAGTTGTATTTTTGTTATTGACCAAATACTTATTTTCCACCCTGATTTACGAATAAATTCTTTACAAATCCTACCATGTGGATTCATGGATTTTTTTTTTCACATTCTGTCTCTCACAGTTGAAGTGTACCTCTGGTGCAAATTACTGACCTCTGTCATCATTTTAGGTGGGGGAACTTGCACAATCGGTGGCTGACTAAATACTTTTTTGCCCCACTGTATGTGCTCACAAACACATGCAGGTACTACACCGTTAATGTTTTTATGCATAATCACTTTTTTATATTCAGAACATACAGATTTAAAGATCTGGTAGATGAGTTAGCATAAGATGCTAACCAGCACTATTTGGAAATCTGTTTACTAATTAAACATGTGAGGAAGTTATTTATCTCTCCATCCTTTCTCTTCTGCTTATCCAGGCAGTGTTGCCAACTCCTCAGTAAGAAAAATCGCTATTGGTTGTCCTAAAAGTCGCTAGAAGTCGCTAAATGACATCATCACCTAATTTGCATAATTGGTCATGCTAATGTAATTGTAACCTATGCTGTTGGAGAGAGAAATAACATCGTGGAAAAGACATAAAGTGAGCAAAAAATGTCCTAAATGCATTTAGAGTTCATTTAGAACTACAAATTAAATTTCTTTTATTGTTTTTTTAATGTCACAATTCCAACCCTGGTCCTTTATCCGGGCTTCGACCCGCAAAAGTGACCCGAAATAGGCACTCTGGTGGAGTTACTTTGTGTGTGTGTGTGTGTTTATAAGTAGTTTTAAACCTCGTGATCCACAAAACAGCATAAGAGTAAAAGAAGAACTGACTGCGTTACAGTCAGTGTGGGAGCAGGGGCTTCGCTCATGCGCGATTCATTTGCAGTTTGGACGCATAGGTGTGAACATCTCCTACAGCTGGGGGAGGACTATCCTCTGCCCGTGAGCGCTTTAGCACGGGTGAGGTGCCCACGGCCACACCGCTGCTTGCTGAGAGTAAGAGCAACACGCCCTTTCACGTCAAAAAGTCGTCATAAGTCTCCAATAACACCAGAAAAAGTCGCCAGATCTGTCGCTAGTCGCTTTTTTGGAAAAAAAGTCGCTAAGGGGTCTGAAAACTCGGTAAATATAGCGACAAAGTCGCTAAGTTGGCAACACTGTATCCAGGGTCAGCGTCACAGGGGGTGGAGCCTATCCCAGCTACCACAGGACTAGAGGCGGGGCACACCCTGAAGAGGTTGTCACAGGGCTAACACACAGAGACAGACAACCATTCAAACATTGACATCAGTTAACCGAATCCCACTGACTGCACATTTTTGGGAGGAAGCCGGAGTACCCAGGAGAACCTCACGGTGGACCTGAACTCAGGAGCTTGTTGCTGTGAGGCAACAGTGCTAACTGCTTTTATTATAGGGATGGGCTTCCCGAGCATGTGTAGGAATATTCTGTGGTGTACGGTCATCCACAACCAGCTGAACCCCTGCTACATCTGTGTGTGTGTGTTAGTCAAAGCAGTTAAAGGCAGTGGATAAAACATTCCATAAAAGGCTGAATGTGAAAAACAGGAAACAATAGAGAAGAAAATGCAAGTAACAAATCAACACTACATTGGTCTTTCTTCCAGCTGCCAGTTTGAGCTGCTGCTTGTAGAGAACAAACGCTCCATGCTGTCGTTCATTTCTGCCGCTGTAAACAGGAATTAGAGAGTTTGCAGGCCTTCACTGGGAAACAGGCGAGAACTACAGTTTCAGTTAATCAGCTGATGGACCTGTAGCCCTGGCACAAATGTAAGTTGTAAAGTCAAACCTTTTCTACTTTATACAACACGCCTCATTCACACAGGCACTTTCTTCTTCATGTAAATGTTTTCTGTTTAACATCACACACTGGTGGATGCATCAGAGTAACATGTGGTTAGTATCTGGCCCAAAAGTATTTGGGATGCTCACTGGAGTAGAACGGACTCGAACCACCAACCTTCCAGTCCACTCTCCCTCCTGTGTGTTTCAGTGTGTGCACGCGGGTGCACGGAGATTTCTCTCTGCAACATGATCGGTGCACATAAACAGCCTCATCCTGCTGACCATCGCAAGAAGACTGACAACAGGAAAACACACACGCACACGTATACACGCACACAGACACACACACACACACACCCTGGAGTTACTCGTCCTGCTGCTTTATTGATTCTGAGATGACACCAGAGTCTCTGTCATGGATCTGCTGCTCGCCTGGTTTGCTCATAGAGAAAGAGGCAGAGAGACCCCCAGAGGCTCTGAGGCTGACTGGGAACTGTGTGCAAAACCATACAAACCCAGTAACTGCTGCATCTCACAGTCTGAACTGAAATACGAGAATACACGCGTACACATTTTTAACAACGTCGAGCGATGACTGCATCGTCCCCAAATACAGTAGACTTTTCCTTTGCTGCTGTTACCTTCCTGTGACCACATGAGCAGCAGGGCAGAGCTCACACAGCACACAGACATGCTGCTGTAAATCCGGAGGCTGACACATCAGGTAAATATTGGGTTTTATTCCAAAAGTCATCTCGTTCAGGTAAGGCAGCATTTCATTCAAATGGAGCAAAAATCTCATTCCAAAACAATTTAGCAAAATGCTAACAGGACAAAATCAAATTGTTTTTCGTTTCAAATATTATTGATATTTCTACACCAGACTTTTCTGAGCCTTGGTGGGTCTCACTGATAGCTCAAAGGTGATAAATCACTGGACAGGTAAACTGAGAATAAAGCTCTGACTGACAGCAGGTGAATGCATGTGAACGCGTTGGACTTAATCTGAATATTAACGTTAGTGCTAAAAGCATAAAAAGAACCAAACTGAACTGAACTATTTGATTTACAGCACACTGTTGTAAGTAGTCGATATACTGTTTGTCCATGCTGCGGCTGCCAGCGACGGCGTGGAAGCCGCCGGCGGTGTAGCAGCGGCTGCAGGGCCAGCAGGTGCGGGAACCCCTGGCTGAAGAGCGGCCGGGCCAGAGGGTGCGGAAACCCCTGGCTGAGGAGTGAGAGAGCTCACAGCTGGCTCTGAATGTTGTGACTGCAGGTCAGGGAGCTGAACAGGATGATAAATGAGTGACTGGGCCAGAGACTGGATAGGAGATTGGGCAACGGGCGACTGAACTACAGGAGACTGGATGACAGACTGAACTGACTGGAGGACATTTTAGCATGTTCGCTGAGGCCTGGCTCCTGGCTCAAGAGTTGGCAGTTCATTTTGTAATCCAGAAGGTTGCCGGTTCAAGCCCAGGCTCTGACAGTCTTGGTCATTGTGTCCTTGGGCAAGACACTTCACCCGTTGCCTACTGGTGGTGGTCCGGCAGCCTCGCCTCTGTCAGTGCGCCCCAGGGCAGCTGTGGCTACAATGTAGCTGCCATTAGCAGTGTGTGAATGTGTGTGTGAATGGGTAAATGACTGAATGTTGTGTAAAGCGCTTTGGGGTCCGTAGGGACTGAGTAAAGTCCACCACTAAGTAAAGTGTTATACAAATACAGACCATTTACTGTGTGGATTTAAGCCCTTAGTTCTCTTAAATTCTTTCCCTTCACATTGTTTCACCGTCATCTATCTGTCAGTGTTAGCTTGTCACTAGTTCACTTTAGCTTTCCTCTAAGGAGCTTGGAAAGAAAAGCGTCTGGACTTCTTTAAGTTTCTTGAAGACGTTTCTTCTCTCATCCGAGAAGCTTCTTCAGTTCTAAGACCAAGCGGTGGACCGTCTGAGGTCCTAGTGGGCGTGTCCCTTCAGAGGGACATTGGCCAACTACTGATCATGTGCCTAAACACATGAGCTTCATGTGAGGCATGTTTTGCTTGAACTGAGTTTCACATTCAGCCCTGAGATCCTGTGAGATGCCATCCTCCACTTAAAATGCTGCTTGCTATAAAAAGTGATGCTGAAGAGATGCAAGTGTTTGCAACCAACAGATGATGGGCCAATGGAGAGGACATTACACATGTAGGTAAAAGAGACCTGCTGCTAATGACGCTCTACAGGAAAGCAGAAAAACATCCCTCATCACTGTAAAATTAGCACAAATTATATATAAAGCAATAAATAACCTGCTTCCTGACAATATTCTAAAAATGTTTTCTAAAAGGGAACGGGGATACAATTTGAGGGGGGAATTAAATTTAAAACGTCCTCGTATCCGTACAACATTAAAAAGTTTTTGCATCTCTGTGTGTGGAGTGAAGCTGTGGAACAGACTAAGTAAAGATATGAAGCAATGTCCAAGCATGGCGCAGTTTAAAAAGCGGTTTAAGGATATGGTTTTTACAGGGTACAGGGAAAAGGTAGAGATTTGATAGGGTGTTCTTGTCTAATATTTTCATGTGTGTGCGCATGCACGGGTTTGTTGGTATGGGTATATATATATATATATATATATATATATATATATATATATATATATAAAATTGTAGGTTGTGTATCCTTAAGGTGTTAATGGGGTTATTGAAAATGTGTATATGTGCGTATGTGTGTATATACGTATGTATGGATAGATAGAAACATATATGTGTATATATAAAAAAAAAAATTACACATAACATATAATGTAATTGCAAGGAGGTATTTCTGTAGTCTATTGATACTAGATAGTGGAAAAGGGGTGGGATTAAATAAGCTTATGCTTCTTCCTGCTCCTTTTTGAACATGGACGTTATTTGGAGTTGTGGTTGCTCGTTTTCCTTTTGTTTGCTTTGTTCATTTGTCTCTTTTAATTCTATTTTTTTATATACTTTTTCAACATGTTCAAAATAAAGATTCAATCAATCAATCAATCAATCAAATATTCAGGTTATACTTTTAAGAACTAAACTCAGTGGGTTAAGGTTCATAAATGTTGAAATCCCAGGAGTAATAAAACCTCACACAGGCTGCAGAGTGTAATCAGCAACAATGGATCCTCAATTATTTTCATAAACAAACAAACAAACAAACAGCCATCCTGTGACAAACATTGCTTTTTATGGAAAACAGGAAAGGAGCTAGTAGATCCCAACCATGGCTCTGTGCATCATCTGTGCACCTGTCCAACATGGGGCCTGACTCGTGCTCATGCTTTGGTGGAAGTACCACAGTGCAGTTATTTCACACACACACACACACACACACACACACACACACACACACACACACACACACACACACACACACACACACACACACATCTATGTGTGTGTGTGTGTGTGTAAAACTTCTGAGACGCAGGAGCACACACCTGCCTGGAAACAATGGTGTCTCATAGTAAATAAAACATGAAGTCCCTGTGTCTGTGTCCCTGGAGAGTTTTTCTGTTTCTGTTCGAGACAGTCTGCTCTCTGCCTCGTTCTCTCTTCGACTCTCTTTCTCAGGTTACTTCCACTCAACGTAATCTTCTGCCACAGATGCAAACTAATTAAAGGATTGCTACTGTATCAATACAAAAGGCATTTTCACATGACATACAGTCTGCATTTGATTGCATTTCATTCTTACTTTCCAGTTTTATTTTACATTCATGTTTTTGTATGAGATGACCTGCATTTCCACTCATAACAACAAAAGTTGGAATGATGTAGTTAAGAAAAAAATGATAAATAACTCAAAATATGTCTTATATTTTAGATTCTTTAAGCTAGCCCCCCTTTGCTTTGTTGACTGCACTCGGCCTTCTCTCAATGAAATGGGTTCCCTTCACAGGTGTGCCTGTCAGGGGTCATTGTGGAGTTTCTTGCCTTCTTTATGCAGTTGGGCACACCATGGGACCATCATTACTTTAAGAAGTGAAGGTCAGTCAGTCTGGAAAATTGCTAAAACTTGTGTCCCGAAGTGCAGTCACAAAAAAATGCTATGACAAAACTGGCTCACATGAGGACCTCCCCAAGGAAGCCCAAGAGTCGCCTCTGCTGCTGAGGATAACTTCAGCATCAGCCTCAGAAATCACAAGTTAACAGCAGCTCAGATTAGAGCCCAGATAGATGCCACACAGAGCTCCAGTAGCAGACACATCTCTACATGTTCAGAGGAGACTGTGTGAATCAGGCCTTTATGGTCAAATAGCTGCTAAGAAACCACGACTAAGAAAAAGCAACGAGCAGAAGAGATTTGTTTGATCCAAGAAACACAAGGATGGACATTAGACCAGTGGAAATCTGTGCTGTGGTCTGATGAGTCCAAATCTGAGATCTTTGGTTCCACCCACCGTGTCTTTGTGCGATGAGGAAAAGGTGAACGATGGTCTCCACATGCATGGTTTCCACTGTGAAGCATGGAGGAGGTGTGATGGTGTAGGGGGACTTGAATTGTGACACTGACGGACATGAGCAGATCTGGTCATGTGGAGTGACGAAAGCTCTCTGTGGGGAACCTCTGCTCCACACATCTAACTTCTCCCTCTCTTTTATGCTGATGACCGACACCTCGAACAGAGGGCTGGTTTACCCTCCCGCTCGTGGGGGTGGGGTTGTAGGCTAGGCCGGATGGCTCCCTGGTTTCAGTTGGGTTGTGGGGGGTGTGGCAGGGCGTGGTGCGGCTGCAGGGGAAGAGTGGTGCAGCAGGTTCAGGGTGTAGCGTCAGGGAAGGCCGGTTTCCACAGCCGGCGAGCATCATTTAATCATGCCTTCCCTATTTCAGCTACTTTGGGCCGGCGAGGAGGAGCTGCTGGATCAGCCGACACAGACCCGGAGCAGTGAGCGCTGAAAAGTGCTGAAGCAAGCTTTAAAAAGCAAAGCGTGAGCTTCTGCATCATGTTGAGTCCTTTGGGTTACATGTTCTTAGCTCTCAAATTCAGTATCTCAAATTATCATAACTTTTAGTTTTCAGTTTGAATAAAGTATTATTCATACAGCATAAACTGTGTGTAGACTGTGTCTAGCTCAATCCATTTTACTGTCATATTCACACTGTGCATGAACAGGGGATATATGATTTTTTAAAAATAAAATTTCATTTTAAACTTTTGAGACGCACTCGTAAGTGATTTTTGTTTCTCAGTCTGGATCAGCCAGGAATGGATAAAGCTCCACAGCTCTCAGTAAGCTCTTCTTTGGAGCTTCCTACAAAGCCCATGAGTGCTTTATGTCAACACTGAGCAAGCCTGCCATAAATACTCATAATCACTCATAAAGAGTTATGGTTAGTAGCTGCAATGATGGAGAGGCTTTGAGGAAAAGACTGAAGAGGAAAAGAAAGACGAGAGGCAAATAGCAGCAAAATAAAAAGTAGCTGATGACGAAGTCACAGAAGAAAATAGCAAGTAAAAGGCGTGTAGATGTAATCTTAATATTATTGGAGAAACCACCATCTCAGCAGGAAATGACACTTTAATGCCAAGTTGCGCTCTGAAGCCGCCAAGACTAATGTGCTTTTTGTTGACACATGAATTATACTGTATTCTCCACGCCTCACTTATTCCATTCACACGACTGTCACTGTCCACTTCTCAGCCTGCTTGGAAGGACTCGAATCCCCACCGCTGTCCATACTGGTAATATATGTAGGAAGTACCCCAACCATGGATGACTGCATTATCTTGAAACAGTACATTGACGTGACAACCCTGAAGCTGTATCTCTTTAGTTATAGTTAGTTATATTGTGAATATTACATTTCGGATGGAGAAATTATGCCTGTAACCAGCAAAGCAGCAGTTTAGAGTCCAGGGTCCAGACTTCAGTCATTTACTTAAAGTACAGGGTGGGCCATTTATATGGATACACCGTAATAACATGGGACTGGTTGGTGATATTAAAGTCCTGTTTGTGGCACATTAGTATATGTGAGGGGGCAAACTCCTCGAGATGGGTGGTGACCATGGTGGCTATTTAGAAGTTGGCCATCTTGGATACAACTTTTGTTATTTCAATAGCAAGAGGGCCATGTGACACATCACACTTATTGGTAATGTCACAAGAAAAACAATGGTGTGTTTGGTTTCAACGTAACTTTATTCTTTCATTAGTTATTTACAAGTTTCTGACCACTTATAAAATGTGTTCAATGTGCTGCCCATTGTGTTGGATTGTCAATGCAACCCTCTTCTCCCACTCTTCACACACTGATAGCAACACCGCAGGAGAAATGCCAGCACAGGCATCCAGTATCCGTAGTTTCAGGTGTTGCACATCTCATATCTCTAACAGCGATCCCCAATCTTTTTTGCGCCACAGACCGGCCTTTAAGGTGTCATGGATAAATACAACAAAATAAAACCAGTACCGGTACAGAAAAAAATATGATTTATTCATAACACAGGTGTAAAGACCCAGGAAAACAGAGTTAACGATAAAAACGATAACAAAATAACGCTAAAAACCAATAAAAACCCTAAAAACCATACATTTCACACCCGAGCCTCAACTCTCGCGGCCCACTACCAAAGGACTCGGGGGTTGGGGACCGCTGCCTTCAGATGACCCCAAAGATAAAAGTCTAAGGGGGTCAGATCGGGAGACCTTGGGGGCCATTCAACTGGCCCACGACGACCAATCCACTTTCCAGGAAACTGTTCATCTAGGAATGCTCGGACCTGCACCCATAATGTGGTGGTGCACCATCTTGCTGGAAAAACTGAGGGAACGTGCCAGCTTCAGTGCATAAAGAGGGAAACACATCATCATGTAGCAATTTCAAATATCCAGTGGCCTTGAGGTTTCCATTGATGAAGAATGGACCCACTATCGTTGTACCCCATATACCACACCAAACCATCACTTTTGTTGGTCCAACAGTCGTGAGGGATCCATCCAATGTGGGTTAGTGTCAGACCAATAGCGGTGGTTTTGTTTGTTTACTTCACCATTCACATAAAAGTTTGCCTCATCACTGAACAAAATCTTCTGCCTGAACTGAGGGTCCTGTTCCAGTTTTTGTTTTGCCCATTCTGCAAATTCTGTGCGCCGATCTGGGTCGTCCTTGCTGAGATGCTGCAGTAGCTGGAGTTTGTAAGGGTGCCATTTGTGAGTAGCTAATATCCGCCGAAGGGATGTTCGACTAATGCTACTCTCCAGTGACATGCGGCGAGTGCTACGCTGTGGGCTCTTGCTGAATGAAGCTAGGACAGCCACTGATGTTTCTTCATTAGTGACAGTTTTCTTGCGTCCACATTTTGGCAAATCCAACACTGAACCAGTTTCACCAAAGTTAGCAAGCACTTTGCTAACTGTAGCATGGGAGATGGGTGGTCTCGTAGGGTCTTGCATTGAAATCTGCTGCAATGACCCGGTTACTGCGTTCACCAGATATCAACACAATTTCGCTCCTCACGTGTTGACCTCTTCGACATGTCAATGGCTGTGAACAAAGAGAAACTTGTAAATAACTAATGAAAGAATAAAGTTACGTTGAAACCAAACACACCATTGTTTTTCTTGTGACATTACCAATAAGTGTGATGTGTCACATGGCCCTCTTCCTATTGAAAAAACAAAAGTTGTATCCAAGATGGCCAACTTCTAAATGGCCACCATGGACACCACCCATCTTGAGGAGTTTGCCCCCTCACATATACTGTTTTGTTTGTTTGTTTGTTTGTTTGTTTGTTTGTTTGTTTGTTTGTTTGTTAAGTGGGTTTAGAGCTCTGGGTAGCTCCCCAGCTGGGTCTAGACTGGGTCTAGAGAGTATTTTAAATTCAGGGAATTTAAAATAGAAAGTAGCTCGTCCACAGAAGGACTGGTAGCTCCCCTTACGATAAGGGTTCAGATCGCGCGAACAGGTGTGAAATGTGTGTGTTTAGTTAGTTTGTTTATTTGCTTGTTTTAATCAATTTTAAATCATGCTTTTTATTTGTTTTTGTTTCTAATGTCTCTGTAAAGCACTTTGAATCACCTTGTTGTTGAATTGTGCTATACAAATAAATTTGCCTTGCCTTGCCTTGCCTTGCCTAATGTGCCACAAACAGGACTTTAATATCACCAACCATTCCCATGTTATTACGCTGTATCCATATAAATGGCCCACCCTGTATAAAAAAACATGTCCTCTCCAGCTCAGCTCTTTTCTCAGCCTTTGGTACTTCTCGAGCTTCTCATGTTCCTTCTTCCTGATGTTGCCATCACTTGGTATCGCTACATCTAGTCTGTCTTCCTCTGCTTGTCCACCACGATGTCCAGTTAGTTAGCCATCACCAGTTTTTCTGTCTGTATTTAGTCTCCCACAGGATCTCTGTCCACCCTGGGAGGCGTCTCCCATTTTAACCTCGGGACTTCCAGGCCATACTCAGCACAGATGTTTCTGAGTACTATGTCAGCCACTTGGTTATGGCGTTCCATGTATGGCCTGCCTGCTAGTATTTTGCAGATATATAAAACTTTGAAAACACATCAGGGTGGATATGTATACTGATGTGGAGTGGGTAATCTGCTGGGAACAAAAGGATGCCACATTATTTGGTTGAAATGAAATGAGCCTATAGAGGGCTGCATTCAAAGACACCCAGAAAATCAAAGTGAAAAAATGATGCAGGAGGGGAGACTATTTCTCAGAAACTTCACTGTAGCAATCAAAACGGTACGACTTGTGTTCATGCCTGACAACACTGAGGCATGCTCCTAATGATGGTGTCCTGGGGCATCTCCTCCCAGACCTCGGGGTGGTCTCATTGCTGGCCCTCTACTGCAGCAGGTGTTAATGTCATTATCACCAAAGCAGCTGAACCTGATTAGCAACCCCCTCTGCTTCTTAACTGACCAGATCAATAGCCCAGGAGTTTAACTGACTTGATGCTGTACTCTGATTAAATTGTCCTTTTCATTTTCGTGAACAGTTTGTATTAATTCCTTCCTTTTTTTAACTCCTGCAAACCTTAAATTGCTGTTTAAAGTTTGGAAATTTACAGTAATTTAATCACTGATGCAATCTGGATGATATCACGTTTTCCAAGCACCAAACAAAGGCCACAAAGACATGGAGTGAAAGGCTGTGGCAACGAGCTTTGTCACACAGCAGAAGAAAACTCTTTTTGTATGTCCTTTTTACGATAGACAACATATTTTATATTCACTGGGAACTAATGCACAGCATGGATTAATGAAAAATATCAAATACTGTAATACATTAACTTTTACCAAATGTAAATAAGTAACACCTTACTGGTAAAAAGCAACAAGTAAGGTCTAATAAATGTCCTTTTTTCCAGGCGTCATTATCTTGTCTGTTGGGGTTCAGGTGAGTCAGCATACACAGTATGAAAACAGAGTGACTGACAGGAAAACTAAAAACTGAATGAAACTTGGGGAATGGATGTGTAAACGATAAAAGCATGGTGAAGAGGTGGAAATAAAGAGAGCGAGGGAGGACACACACACAGAGGCAGTGCTTCTTAAACTAATGAGATATTGATCTCAGGGAGACACACCTCCTCAGGGCTTCTGGCTGACAGTCAGAAAAATGGGCCACCATTCATTACCCAGAGAGAGACAACACACATGCACTGAATGAGAGAGAGCCAAAGCAGTCATGGGTGCAGATAAAAATCTGAAGCCATTAAAAAGAAGTTGGAAACAAACTCGAAAGAGAGTTTAATAAAATCATAAAGAAAGAAGTTTTACTGCATAACAAACATGCAGTTTAAAGGAACTGTTTACATTTGATTTTCATATTTATGTTATTAAAAATATGTTTATTCAATTCTACTCTTTGAATCAATTTGTTATATGTTTGTTTATGTATGATTAGCTTATCTTATATGTATGCATTAGTATTTAAATAAAGCATTTCTCATCTTACATCCTCTTATCTTAAAATCTTACAGAATCTATTCTGAAATAATTTTATTTGGTCCAATTTGAATTTGGGGATGAAATGGATGAAGGTGTTGAAATTGTGCAACAAGCCTCTATTTCATATTGAGGTCTACAGATCTGTGCATCTACTGCACACACACACACACACACACACACACACACACACACACACACACACACACACACACACACACACACACACACACACGCATGCATAGTTTGTTCCTTCAGAAATGCAGCAGAGACAGAAACTGTTGCACTGTCCAGTACTTTCTTGTTGCTCTGCGATCAGAGATCACATCAGCAGTCTCTGTTGCATACTCACATTATTTAAATGTGTTTGTTTTCAGTGTAGTTAGCTGTGTGTAGGTATTGTTCCTAGGAGCGTGCTTGCATTTGACTGCATGCCTTCTTAAGCGCTCTCACAGTGGAAATACACTGGCACACAATAATTATAATACACCAGCAAAGTAAAAAAAACCAAAAAATGAAAAGATTAACTAAATGAAATCGTTTTTAGGTGCAAAGAGCAGAGTTTCCAACTGGATCTCTAGCTGATTGAAAAAAAAATATGTACTATGAATAATGCATGTAGTGACTATGAAATTACAGCTTTAAGGTAATTTGTGTTTTGAGAGCTGAACATAATTGTTTTGGGACTACAAATTTCCCTTTGCCTTCAAGAAACCAACTGAATTAAGTGGAAAGCTGCTGGTAGAAAATAAGTCTGCGCCTTTCAAATACTGAGTATCTAAAGATACAGCGATCAGCGCTCTGTTTCTCCAGTTTTTTGCTTTCAGACTAACTTTATCTGCATTTGTCTGTGCGAACATCTGCCAGTTTAAAATAACGCAAGTTACAGAACAATAGAGAAATCCAACATGGGGGATAAGAGCAAATCCCAGATCAAAGGAAAAATGGGAATCTTGGAAAGCACCAGTCTTAAAGCAAACTCCAGATGTGACTCAACAAGGTCACTAATTCTAGCAGTATAGAAGTAAAACTGAAAGTATGAATGTGCTACTCAACTTTAGGGAACACTTGAGCACCACAGTGTAACACTAAACATCAAACTGTGATTTTGTCATGGTCCTGGGTCGTTGACCCAGTGTTTTGTGTTTCTTTTTGGTTTCATCTTGTGTTTGATGTTTATTCTGAATTTGTATTAGTTCTTTGGGTTTGGTTGCCGTGTTTATTATCCCTACCTGTGTCTTCCCTCTGTGCTCCGTTCGGGTCCCTGCGTTTTGTGTTGTAAAACAGTCAGTGTGTTTCCGGTTTTACTTTGTAGGTCTTGTTGTGTGTCCACCTTATTACTAAATTAGGCAGAGCACTCTGAATTGAATCAGGACATAAAGCACGGTCTTTATCTGGCTTTATTGAATACTGTCCATCTTACAACTAGCCACTTAACGGGGCTTCCTTCGGACAACAACATCCGGTTCCAAGGTCATCACCTTAAGACATAGCCATATCAATACATGACATCCCCCTTTTCCTTAGACTCAAACTTTAGTTGTAATAACTTTGATGTCTTTTTTTTTCCAACACTGAACATTCTTCTTGTCTTACTTTCTAACAATTATATAATCTAACTGTCTCACCACACATGTACCTTTCTTTTTTCAATATATACATGTCGACATACACATATGAACTTGAAACTTGCCAAATGTAAGTTACCTCTTCACCTTAACATATTATAGTTCATTTCACCACAAAATCACGAAACCTCTCGGGTATCTTTTTAGCCCTCTGTGATCTACTTGGTCTCTCGGGCCCCTGGGAGCCCTCTTGTGGTGTTGGAGTGAAGGTGTCAGTCTTTGTGGGTGTTTCACCTTCCTCCCTTTCAGGTATTGTGTCATAGTGTCCTTCTCTGGTCTCATTCGTCTCGTATTTCTTCACATGTGTGGTATTCCGGTGATAGCGAGCTCCTGTTGGTGATTCAATAATGACTTGGTTTCCAGTTCTGCTTACAACTTTGTGTGGTGTTGCGTTGAATGGTGTTGTAAACTTGTCCACTTTGTCTTGTTGAACCAGCACTGTGTCTCCCGAGTCAACTTTTGAATACTCAGCTCCCCTTCGTTCATCAGCATAAATCTTTGATTTTCCTTTCTGTTCAGCGTCTCTGTCACGCACGTCCAACTCCGTTGTTTTAGCCTCACTGATGTTCGGTAACTTTCCTCTCATTTTGCGGTTGAACAGTAGTTCTGCTGGACTTTTGCCCGTGGTTGGATGTTCAATGCTGCGATACACTGTTACATATTTTCTTAGCTCTCGCTTCCAGTCAAGTCCTTCGGCTTGTGCGATCCTGATTCTTTTCATCAATGATGCATTTTGCCGTTCCACTTCCCCATTTGCTTGAGCCCATTTTGGTGTAGTTCTTATATGTTTGATTCCATTAGTTTCACAATATTCTCTGAACAGCTCAGATTTGAACTGTGGGCCGTTATCAGATTTGATGGTAACTGGTAGCCCATGTCTGCTAAATATACAGTCAACAGAGTCAATGACTTTTTCAGCAGTTGTAGATGACATTACATCATACTCATAGTACCGACTGTAGTAATCTATCAGTACAAGTATTGAGTGGTTCGAAGGTAGCGGTCCCAGTAAGTCTACCGCCACATCTCGCCATGGTCCATCCGGTAAAACTGTGTTTCTCAGTGGTTCAGGTGGATCTGGTCTGGCTACTATTTGACATCCGTGACAAGCTTTACAAAACTTTTCTGCAGCTTTGTCCATCCCTGGCCACCAAACTTTTGTTCTGAGATGCTGTTTGGTTCCAACAATTACTAAATGTCCTTCATGAGCTAGTGACAGTGCTTGAGCTCTGAGGTTTTCTGGCAATACAATGCGAGTTCCCCGCAAAACTATGTAGCCGATGACACACAGTTCATTTGCAATGGGTGCATATGTTTTGCATTTTTCAAAGTGTCCATTTTCAATAGCTCTTCGCACTTCTGTTAATTCTGAGTCTGTAGCAGAGGCTTCTTCAACCTCTCTTGTTGTGAGTGCTTTTGGAGTAGCATTAACTGCAACAAATCTCACATATTCTTCAGATTCATGCTTATGTGTCTCTTTTGACGTGGCGTCAGACAGCAGTCTTGACAGTGAATCCGCAATGTTTTGTTTTCCCGCGATGTGCACTACTTTAAAGTCATATGGTTGCAGTCTGAGAACCCATCTTTCTATGCGTGCACAAGGTTTAGATTTCTGGCTGTATATGACCTCTAATGGCTTGTGGTCTGTGATGAGGTCAAACTTCCTGCCATACACATATGGATGTAGTCTCTCACATGCCCATACCAGTGCTAGGGCTTCTCTTTCTGTTTGAGAATATCTTCGCTCACAGTCTGTTAAACTCCGACTTACGTAGCACACTGGTACCTCTTCTCCGTTCTGTATTTGTATTAGCACTGTGCCCAAGCCTACAGGGCTTGCATCTGCTATGACTCTGGTTGGGGCTTCTTTGTCAAAATAGGCTAGGGTACCTGCTCTGGCTAACTCAGTCTTTAGTCTTTCAAATGCTTGCTTTTGTTCTGGCCCGAATGTAAACATAGTTTCTTTTCGAGTTAAACGTCTTAGTGGTTCAGAGAGTGTAGCAAACTGTGGTATGAACCTGCTACTGAAGCCTACCAGTCCAAGAAAGCTTCTCACCTCTGTAGCATTCTTCGGTTCTCGGGCTTCCACCACAGCTCTCACTCTTTCTTCAGTTGGGCCGATGCCTTTCTGTGTCAGCAGTATTCCCATGAACACGAGTCTGTCCATGTTGAACTGACACTTCTCTGAGTTTAGTGTCAGGCCACAGTCAGAGAGTCTCTTCATCACAGCATGCAGGCGTTTATCATGGGTTTCCTGGTCTGGCGCGTGTATGATTACGTCATCTGAAATGTTCTCAACTCCTTCAATGCCAGCTAGTGCATTGGCAATCTCATGCTGATATTGCTCACTAGCTGATGAGACTCCAAATATTAGCCTTTTGTACCGGTATACTCCGTTGTGCACTGCAAATGTAGTTATCTCTCTTGACTCCGGGGTAAGCTCTAGCTGATGGTATCCCCACTTGAGATCGAGTTTGGTGAAGATTGCAGAGCCGTTTAATCCTTGCAAGATTTCATCCACAGTGGGTATGGGGTATCTTTCCCTGATTATTGCCTCATTTGCTTTTCTCATGTCTAAGCACATTCTGATATCTTTGTCACATTTCTTTGGGAGTACCACTACAGGATTTACCCAAGGTGTAGGTCCTTCTATAATGTCCATGTCGATTAGTTCATTGATCTTTTTCTCCACTGCATCCCTCAAATGATAAGGTATGCGCCTCAGTGGCTGTGCTACTGGTTTCACATTTGGATCAATGTACAGGCTGATCTGTTTGGTGTTTAGCTTTCCTACTCCTTTGAACACTTTTGGATACTTTTCTTTAAGAGTGTGCTTTAAATCTGTGACAGCCGCCACATTTTCACCTATTTTCAACACTCCTAACTTTATGGCAGTCTTTTTCCCCAGGAGTGGTTCACCATTACCTCTAATCACAATAAATTCAGCCTCTTCAGTCCTGTCACCAATCTTGATTTCACATCTGAATGCACCTTTAACCGTGAGTGCCTGTGCTGAGGAATATGCATATAAATTCCTCTGCTCTTTGGGTACATATGAGCGACATTTTATCTTTTCAGCTTTTAGCTTTTCCCATTTGTTTTCTCCCATCACATTACTTGTAGCTCCAGAGTCAACTAACATTTTCAAATCTATTCCCCCAACAGAAAAGGTAAGTTTCTCAGGTATATTATCATCATTTACAGTAAATGCATAATCATCTTGTTCAACAGCATTCACATTTTGTTTCTTTTGTCTTTTTGTACGACACATTTTTGAAAAGTGGTCCTTACCATTACACTTGTGACATGTTTGTCCTCGTGCTGGGCATTTGGGATCATTGCCCATGTGGTCAGTATAACCACACCTGTAACACTGTCTGTCTGTTTTATTATCATCTTTCATTTTTCCTTTTGGTCTGTTGTTCTTCTCTTTCTTTGCTGTAAAAATCCGGCTGACCGTGTCCTCTCCTTTCTTTTCCTCATCGCCGCCATCTGCTCCTCCACACGTTCACAGTGTGAAGCCACCTCTAACGTGCGATTTAGAGTTAAGCCTGGACCCTCCTCAAGCAGCTTTCTCCGTACATATTCAGAAGTGCATTTACTCAGGATAGCGTCCCGTATCTGGTTATCATTATCAGCTTGAAAGTCACAGTCTTTTGCAGCTCGCCTCAAACGTGTACAAAATTGTTGCACAGTCTCACCTGGTGTTTGGGACAATTTGTGGAAAGTTTGGCATGCGTATGCTGCATTCACTTGAGGAACAAAGTAAGTGTTGAGCGCAGTCACCGCAGCGATGTAATCCTTTGCCTCTCCCGTCTGTGGTAGAGTGGAGAAGACGTCCTGCACGTCCTGTCCGGCCATGTGCAGTAGAAGAGCGCGTCTCCGCTGTCTGATCGCGTCTGTAGCATCATCCGTCAAAATAAGACCTTTCCCATCAGCAAACAACTCGAAGGATGTTAACAAGCGCGTCCATCTCGGTCCGAGCGTAGCTGGATCAGTGTAGCAGGCGAACGGTTGAATACCCGACTTTTCCATGTTAGCCCACAAGTTTTTTGCTAACACCGTGCCGCCGCTGGGTCTACTTCGCACAAAAACAAATCCAGGTCCGTGTCATCCTCGTCGCCATTGTTGTATGCCCACCTAATTACTAAATTAGGCAGAGCACTCTGAATTGAATCAGGACATAAAGCACGGTCTTTATCTGGCTTTATTGAACACTGTCCATCTTACAACTAGCCACTTAACGGGGCTTCCTTCGGACAACAACATCCGGTTCCAAGGTCATCACATTAAGACATAGCCATATCAATACATGACAGGTCTGCTTCTCGTTATGTCCATTAGTGTCAGCTGTGTCCACCCCTGTGTGTCATCTCCTCATTACCTGGTGTGTATTTATAGTGTGTGTTGGCTTCTGCTCGTCGTCACTGACCTTATAACCCAGGTTTGTGTGTTAGTTTCACCCAGTTTAGGTTTATGTTCAGTTCTGCCCTCACCTCTGTTACTTTCACTGTAAATAAACTTCCCCTCGCATTTCCACCACCAGCTATGTGGTCAGAAGATGAGGAGCCAGCGTCATTTTCCCCATCATCACTAGCCTCCTCTGTCATTTTCTCCGCCTCCTCCTCCCGCAAGAAACGGCGTATGCGCCGCCAGCGCTCCTCTCCACAGCCGGATTCTGTGATTTCAGCACAGCCAGCTGTGGTGAGTGGTAAAGACCTTCTTTCTGCTTTCTAGGAACCACAAAGTGGTACTCCAGAGACTGAATCAAAAGTTTCTATGGACTCAGTATCTGATATCGCTGTCTCAGTTAATTCTGAAACAGCAAAATTAAAGACTGTGGTTTCAGAGACCAATTTTTCCAGTCCCAGGGATTTAAGGGGCTATCTTCATGCAACCTCTGAATCCAAGGATGCTTTAAAAGAAACGGTGATTACTAACTCTAGGATTCGATATGCTAGCCCTGTTTTTTTAGGGACTGAGACCCCCTCCAGGGCCTCCCCAGAGGCTGAGGCAGGAGGTTAAGGAGTCAGGGCAGTTTGTTCAGGAACAACCACCTTTCCCACTGTTAGCACAGCCGTTAGCTCTGTCTCCAGTGTCAGCTGCTCACTTGCTCTTAGCTCAGTTACCAGCTCAGGTTGCAGGTCAGCTATTAGCATCACCACCTATTCAGCCATCACCTTCACCTACTCCTGTACAGCAAGCTATGTCTGTTCAACCCATAAAGGACAGTTCAACAACCTTTAGTTCTAAGCAAACCCGTAAAGACTGTTTTGGTCCCTCAAGAGCTGGCCCGTTTAGAAGCAGTTACTCTCTCCAGGGCCTCCCCAGAGACTGAGTTCCAACCCTCAGCTGACTCTGGACCCCTGGAGGCTGCAGAGCCGGCCGAGGACTTCACCCAGCTGTCACTGAGTGGGGTCAGTGCTCTGTGCAGCTGCAGCCTTCCTCATGTGTGCCAGAGGCCTACGTGCCTACTGGTTTTGTTTCATGCCTGCCAGAGGCCCGCGCGCCTGCTGGTTCGGCTTTGTGTTTGCCAGAGACCTCCGTGCCTGCTGGTTCAGCCATGTGTGTGCCGGGGGCCCCTGTGCCCGCTGGTTCTGCGACTATTTTCGCTGGGAGGTCCGAGGAGCCCGTCCGGCCATCACCGTCACCTGCTGCGCCACCCTCATCCTCGCCTGCTGCGCCACCCTCATCCTCGCCTGCAGCGCCACCCTCATCCACGCGTGCAGCGCCGTCATCATCCACGCCTGCAGCAGCACCTTCATCCATGCCTGCAGCAGCAGCTGGTACTGCAACAGCAGTACCAGGCCCTCCGAGAGGGCTGGGCAACGGACTAGTGAACTGGCGACCTCCGGGCCATTCCCCTAAGCCGTCTCCTCGTGGCCACTGCCTTCAGCATGGCCGACCCCCTAAACTGTTTTGCTCTGGGCTCCTGTGCTGGAATCCTCCGGGCCGGCCACCAGAACTGAGTGCACTGTTAGGCCGGCCCTCTGACCTGTGTTTTGGACTCTGTTTCTCAAGCCCCAGTCTGTGTTTTGGTGACCATTTTGTTTGGGATTCTGGGGTTTCCGTTTTGGTCCTGGTCCGGGCCCTCTGTCCTAGACCCCCGCCACCCACCCAGGTCTGGTGGTGTTTTTTATTTTTTTGAGGCTGTCAGGAGCCAGCCCTTTATTCTACCACACGACTGCTGCCCCAGCCGTGACAGATTTACTGCTGTCAATCTGTTTCACCTGCTTTGGTCCAAATGAATGAAAGTGCTGCACTGCAAAGGCAACAACAAGACAACTCTCCAAAAAGAAACGGGGCAGCAGGCAGCAGACACAAACCATTGAACAATGGTTCACCCCAGTATCTCCAGACTGTGTCATGCCTGTCACATGTGCTCAAACCTGCAGTCAAACAGGTGCCACTGAAGGACCTGCAAACTCTGCTGTTCTCAGTCGAATGCCAATCAATTTACAAGGTGCTGAGGTGTAGGCACTAAAGGATGTCAGACTATCATGCCTGTTTTTTTAATGATGTTTAGTAAGAGATAAGCACAGGAGAAGCCTGGTGATGGTCATTCTTTAGCAGTGCTCCTCTTGTTCCTTCTGTACAAAGGAGCAGATCCTGGTCCTGGTGCTGTCCTCCCAGCCGGCACATATGAAAGTGCCATTGTTTACAGTAAATGGCACATCCTACCTAAGCACTGTTGCTAACCATGCCCCTCATTTAATCACATCAGAGTACCCATGACTCTGTACCAGATGACTCTGTTATTGTCAGCTTACTGAAAGAGGGTGAAATTAACCACGGTCCAGTCATTGATGACTTTGTTCAGTGGTGTGAGGAGTCTTATCTCCAGCTGAACATATCTAAGACAAAAGATATGGTGATTGATTTTAGGAAACAACAAAATGGGCACGGAGTCACTTTAATTAAAGGTCAGAAAATAGAGCAAGTACAATCATATAAATATCTTGGGACCATAATAAATGAAAAACTGAACTTTGATCAAAATTGCAAATCAGTTTGTAAAAAGGGTCACCAGCACCTTTATTGCCTTAGGAAACTTGTTCACTTCCACATTGACCAAAAAATTTTAACTTTGTTTTATCGTTCTTTTATTGAGTCTGTTTTATCCTTTTGTTTGGTGGCATGGTTTGGTCAGACCTCTGTCACAGAGAAAAACTCTCTAAATCAGATAGTGAGATGGTCCAGTCGTCTGATAGGTGAGCCACAGTCTTGTTTAGCCTCCCTGTACTCTAAGCAGGTACAGAGGATGGCTTTATCAATCCTTAAAAATGGTTCCCATCCTCTAAGGGGTGAATTTCAGCTTCTTCCCTCAGGACGGAGGTTTCTATTTCCGAGATGTAGGACAAAGCATTATAAAAATAGCTTTGTCCCCGTTGCTGTCACTGAATTAAATAAGAACTGTTTTTGATTCGAAATATCAAAACTACTATATATGTGCCACAGTGAGTTTTATATATTTACTAGGTATGTGTGTTTTTAAAGGGATGCCAAATGCTGTCATTTTTCTGTAAAGCAAATTTACCTTGCCTTTGGGTATAAATAAAGTTACCTTGACCTTGACCTTGACCATGATGGGTACTCTATGCTTTGTCATGAAAATGTAGCTCTGACCCAGTACTGGCTACGTGGTCCCAATTAATCCAGATTAGGTCCAGCTTGCTTGCTGAATCCAGTTTTGCCAACAAACTGTCTCAGTTATTTGATGTGAACTGTGTGACATGGTGCCCACTTGGTACAAGGGTCCAAACAATGCCAATAAAATCCTCTGCACACCATGATCCTACACATCCCTGAATCACTGATGCACAGATCCAGTGCATGGTTGTTTTAAGTCTGACTCTAACCACAGTTAGAGTCCTCATAGGTATGACTTTCAGCTATGGTCATTGATTGACACTAGCCTTTAAGCTAGCCTTTCTCCATGACTCCTGCCACCTGTCTGTCCTCCTCTTCCCTTCACTCTCTCTCGCTCGCCACATCTGTTTAGCCTCTTGATTGCCAGCACAGTCTCGGGGGAGGGCACTTATCTCAGCTGCTGTTGTCCATGGACCTGGCTTGTTATCCCCACAGCACCTATTGCAAAACACTCATGCTCGGTCAATAGCCCTACTCTATGAGCTAATACAATCAACAGACTCTCAATAGTCGTGCTATTAAGATGTGGAATAGCAATAGCAAGCCAGTTCAAGATACTGCACACTGTTTAAGAAGGAGGGGGAGACAGGAAACACCTGGTGAAATCAATGGCCTCTTTTGGGGCTTCTTGTAAATTTTTACCTCATTATGGAGGAGAAAGCAGTGGGAAAGGATGGTGGGGGTAGGTTTGTGGAGACTAGAAGAGAAACACATTGTACTCAGGCTTTATGATCCAAGAAGTAATCTCTTTGTTTGAGAAAAACAATGAACGTGAACCTTGCAGCTGCAGTATCGTGGGCATTGTGAAGTACAGATACTTTATGTTGCTCCTGCAATTGAAACAGCATGTGTCTTAACTGTAACTTGATTGTTGGGTTATCTTACTAATAAGCCATTGAGATAGCAGTTGTTTCCAACATTTCTGTAACACGTGGTCATGTTGTATGGACTGCATTTACAGCCTTGTGCATAAAGCTAAACTCCTGATGCTTGACTGTGTCTGCTAGCCTGGTGTATCTGCAAGATCAATATTCAGACTAAGCTCTCTGTCATTTTGTTGTGATGTAGCTTTGTCTTGTGTGGCTTCATGTTGGTGTGTCCAGTCACAACAAAGAAGGGAGACACACTTGGTTTAACTGACATGTGGATAATGTTTGGAATTTACAAATAATGTCTCTTTCTATTGGTACTTGTAGTACATATAGCATGCTAGTATCTTTGGACAGCAGGTTGTGTGAACTGGAGACCCAGACCAGCTTTGCACTGCTGAAAATAATCCTGTAACTAGCCAAACCCCGGCAGGCCAACGTAGCTTAGTCCCGGTTATTTGCCCCTCAGCAGGCCAGCATAGGCCTAAACTGAAGCCCCTGGTACACCGCCAACCTGTTCATGTTTGGAATTGATTTCCTCCACTCTGTGACATGTTTAAAACCTGGAAAGTCTATTCTTAGAAACAGTGTTGGACTGTAGTTTTCTCTGGCCCCCTCCCCAGTCAGAGCAGTAGTGTCATCCGCATGTTCTCCTTTATCCGCTGGGGTTCTAAGTGGTGTCCCAAAAATGACGTTGGCTTCACACATAATTGGGAACGTTTCTTGTTAGGAAAGATGCCATCTATTGCATTTTGGATAGAGGAGCTCTCATTTCTAGAAATCTGGCCAAATTTAATACCAAAATGTTACTATACAGATTTGGGACCAAGAAGCAAAGCTTATATTCAAGATTCACGAATCAAAGCGTTTATTGTCATGTAGGCAAGGCAAGGCAAGGCAAGTTTATTTGTATAGCACAATTCAACAACAAGGTGATTCAAAGTGCTTTACAGAGACATTAGAAACAAAAACAAATAAAAAGCATGTATGCGAAGAAAAAGCATTTCTTTCTCTGCTGTCCACACGCAGATGCTGGTTAATATGTACAAATAGATAAAATACAAATAGCAGGAATAAATAAGTGGAGACAAAAATTGAAGTGTTAAATAAATTTATTCAAGATGGCGCCAGTGTGCTACTTGCCGTCTGGATCTGCTTGTATTTGTAAACGAGCTATGAGCTTAATATGCTGCTTTGATATGTGAGATGACCTGATGTGCAAAAATTATTATTACTGTTAAATGTCTTCTTGGTAAATAATAAATGGTAATTATACAGCCCCGTTCTCCTCAGCTGAGCACTCAGAGTGCTTTCAGTTTTAACCAGATCAACCTACGATCTTATTTAAATAAATAAATTAAATTGAATAAATGAATGAATGACTTTTCAGTTAGTTGTAAGTAGACAGGAAGATCCTTTACGATTTCCAGGGGTCCAGCACCCTCAGCACCCCTACGGTACTTCCCACAGCCTTGGAGAAGAAGAAGAGAAAATAGTGTGGTGGTGGATATTTATGTATGCAAAGCCTGCTGATTTGGAAAAAGGCAAAGAGAATACAGACAACTAACCCCAAAGAAACAGCTGAGTTTAAAGTAAGGGGCAGGGGAAGAAGGTCTAAGGCACCATGTGCCACACTGCTCAGTCGTTACAGAGACACAGAGATGCTTAGTCAGTGGTTTTTAGTGTTTTATTGTTCTAGTGACTGAAGTTGTGATTTTTTTGTTCATTGGATTTTTGGAGTCATGTTCTTTTTTCTGTAACATTGTAGTATAACACAATTCTTTGTTCTTGTACTGAGCCTCTCTGTCCTCTTGTTACTTTTTTTAACTCTCATGTTTGGTTAATATTTATCAGCATGAATAGGAGGCGCCTCGATGGTTGTGGCTCGGTACGTCTGTGCTCCTTTGTCTCTGACCCTGTTTACGAGCATGTACTCTGTCTGTGCACGTGTTTATTTCCTTTTTCCCTTTCCCTTTAGTTCTTTTTTTTTTTATCTTAGTTTTGTTTTCATTTTTTGTGTTTTTTCCGTCAGTCATCAAAGCTCTGTTCTAGTTCATTCTTTGAGTTTGTCGGGTCTGTATTTGGTTCTCAGTCCTGCTTCAACTTTGGTGGTTCAACTCTTCTCTCTCACAAACACACACACATGTACACAACCTAGAAACTGTACCAGTCCTCCCTGTCTTCAGGGGCCCTGCACCAGTAGAACAATAGTTTTGCCCTACAGAGTGCCTGTATGAAATATAACCCCATTCTCCTGGCCAAGACCCTGTGGTTTTGTGATAAATCGCTCTCAGAGTTGTTATATACAAGAGGAAAACATGCATAACCAAGATCTAGGCAAAGCACATAGCTCTGCTGTTTTCAGCCCTATGCAGGAGTAAGAAAGATTATTTTCCATAAAACTTTATATGAGAGCGCAGCTTCATCTGATCAAGGTTTATAGATAATTAACTCAGAGGTAATGATGCAGCAGTTTGGCTTTTATTATTTTTTTCTTGTCTTTATCCAAAGATGATCTGTTGTGGGGTTTTTTTACAATGGTTTCTTCTAAAGTCACATTGTCTTAAATCTTAACCGAGAGGTTTCCTGCTTTGTTGGTTTTTTCTTACAGACTTTATTCTGTGAATAAACTCACGATGCCTCCTACTTGCTGTATGAAAACAGCACCTCGACTGGTGTTCCTGTCTTCTGTCCTGCTGGTTGACAGAAGCCGTTTCTTTTTTCATTGAACAGAACAAATTCCCAACACAAACAGCTCCTCCTTCACTTTTATCCCACTGAAGTCAAAGCAGCATTGTAGCTTTCCCAGCTTTGAACTGTAGTTTTTTTATTTGATTCTTTCTCCTCCCGTCTCACACACATACACCCCCACATGAGTCTCTGTATCCCACAGAGTTTATGCACAATTAGCCTGGTGGGAGAGATGGATAGCACAAGTGGTGAAGGTGACGAAGGGAAGAAAGTAAGAAAGAGGAGGAGTCTGGGGAAAGAGAGAGGGGTGTGTGGAGTGCAAAAGACAAGGAAAAGGATAAGAAGGAAGAGCCATGTCACTTTGTGCACACTCCAGAACATAAATAGTAAATACTTGTGTCAGCTACACACACGCGCAGACGTTCACCAGTACAAAAGCAAAATAGTGCCTCTTCTTGCTATTTTGCTCTCTGTCTCTGAATTTTTGACCGTTCTTCCCAAAGCATCAGACACTGATGCATGACAAGTCCTTGTTTGCAGTCTCCGCTCTAATGCACCCCAAAGCTGTTCTCTAAAGTTGGTCACACCATAATTCCCCTCCCCACACTGAATACACTGGACAGACGAGGACAGTCTGGCAGACCAAAACCCAGACTTGTCCATCGGACTGCCAGACAGAGAAGCGTGATTTGTAACTCCAGAGAAAACATCTCTGCTGCTCTAGAGTCCAGTGGTGGCGTGCTGCATCCCAGTCGACAAGCTAAAGCTACATGAACAATCAACAGTCAGCCTAAGAACAGTTAAGAGCTTTGAGGAAATAGTTTTTGTTTAACGCTGCAGCATTGCGACCTTTATTAGAAATGGAACAGAGATTACAGATCCTTCAGCTCGCTCCAGTTTGTCGTACAGTCACGAGAGAGAGCTACTCAGAGTTGCTAGAAGGATAGTTTGAAGTATGACGTTCCTAAACATTACATTCAATAAAACAGAGACTTCAAAGTCTTTCGCTTCTTTTTGAACAGCTGTTCCAGGCATATTAGCAAGTGACCATTTAGATGAAAATAATTAGCCCCAAATTTCTCTCAGAGGCATCCAAAGAATGAAACAATGCTCGCTTCCCGCATTTTTCCTCTGTGGACCTTTATCTTTTTATGGACTTTTATAAATCTCTCACTCTTATACTCAGGGGTCAAACTATGACAGACAAGGAGGTTCTGTGGGGAAATGTCATGGTGTAAGAGGAAAATTAGATATTTCATTTCTAACCTTGAGAGACGTTTTCATTAATTTGTCCTCACTACAACAATCATTCCTTAAACGCTCCCTTTATGTTCTTTATATTGTTTGTTAACTTTAATGTTTTGCCATATTAATTAATGAATTCTCTCAACGATGTTCATTCAACAGGAAGCAGGACTGAGGGACATCAGTGTGAACAGTTTGTTTCCAGGCGGATGGTCACGTTTCTGTTACAGAACTAGCTTTTCTTTCTTCTGTCACACTAAACGCTTTTTCTGCTTTAATCTTTCTAAATATTTTCTCCTTTCCTCCCATGTCCTGTGTCCCCTTATCACACAGTCACAGGTATAAAGATCATTCACATTTGGGATGTTTAGACTGTGCCAAAGGATTTAGCGTCGCTCATCATTCGTGAACATATCATAAGTGGTGTTGTGCAGTTCTCCATAATCCATTCGTCCTCCTCAGCAGTACATTAACCCTTTAAGACCTACCATAGGACCAAGTCCACCAGAGCTTATATTATATTTTTACATGCTGTGGAGCCATTTTTTGGGAGCATTTCAGGTTGCTATACATCAATACAACTATTATAGACCAAATTGTAATAATATGCCTGCATTAAGTGCATAGTAATTACATAAATTGCAAAAAAGTGCAATAAACTACAAAAAAATAGAAAATTGTTTTTGTTTTTTTAACATATATTTCTAGTTAGAGAAATTTAAAAGGCTTATCCCTCAAAACTGTAAATACAAAAAAAGTTGCACAAAATAGTTTCCCATCACAGGAAATTTATTTTAAGTATCTTTATAGTTTTATTTTTGAAATACACCAATTTTTATACGCTGCAGGAAAAACAAAAATAAATATTATGATGCACATTTCCAAAAAACCAGCATGTGCATCAAAGGACTGAGCAGCTCCCTCTGCAGCTGGATCCTTAGCTTCCTGTCTGACAGACGCCAAGTGGTCAGACTGGGCAGCATCACCTCATCCCCCATCACACTGAACACTGGTGCTTCACAGGGGTGTGTACTGAGCCCTCTCCTGTACTCACTCTACACCTACGACTGCACGGCCACTAACAACTCCAACATCATTGTGAAGTTTGCGGACGACACTACAGTGGTGGGTCTTATCACCAACAGTGATGAGACGGCTTACAGGGAGGAGGTCAGCGCCCTGACCCACTGGTGTCAAGACAACCATCTCACCCTCAACGTCGCAAAGACAAAGGAGTTGATAGTGGACTTCCGGAGGTGCAGAGAAGTACACACCCCCATCACCATCAACGGCGCTGCTGTGGAGAGAGTGAGCAGCTTCCGGTTCCTTAGAGTACATCTGGCTGAGGATCTTACGTGGTCAGTACACACAAACAAAACAGTGAAGAAGGCGCAGCAGCGCCTCTTCTTTCTCAGGAGACTGAAAAGATTCGGCATGAGCCCCCGCATCCTCAGGACCTTCTATCACTGTGCCATTGAGAGCATCCTCACTGGATGCATCACCACCTGGTATGGCAACAGCACCGCCTACAACTGCAAAGCTCTCCAGCGAGTAGTGCGGTGCTCTGAACGGATAATTGGAGGTGAGCTTCCCTCCCTCCAAGACATCTACAGGAAGCGGTGCCTGAGGAAAGCGGGGAGGATCATCAAGGACTCCAGTCACCCCAGCCATAAACTGTTCAGACTGCTTCCATCAGGAAGGAGGTTCTGCAGCATCCGGTCCCGTACCAGCAGACTGAGAGACAGCTTTTTCCATCAGGCCATCAGACTGCTGAACACGTCATAGACACCTCAGCTTCACTACTGGAACTTTAACATTATGCACTCCATACTGTACAGTAATGCCACTGTTTTGCACATGTCTCAACTCTGTATATTTTATATATTTTATTTATTGTTTACTCGATTTAATTTGTAAAATATGTATACACACACACACACACACACACACACACGTAGAAAAATATTTAGTATACACATCCAGATATGCATATACTATTATATATTGTACATATATTTATTAGTTTCAGATGTAGCCATTCTTGTATTTTGCTTGTTTACATTATTGTATTTTGCACAACTCTGTTGCTTGTGAAGCTCGCACACAAGAATTTCACTCACATGTGCTGTACCAATGTACCTGCACATGTGATGTGACAATAAAAGTGATTTGATTTGATTTGATTTGAAATAAACTATTTCCAGCAGTGCAATATGAGTCCTAAACATCCCAATAACGATAAAGAAAGTCATAACATCAAACATAACTTGTAAAAACACCAGTATAAGGCCCTGAAGGCAAAAAACTACATTTCCGTAAAATGACACCACTTCCGGTTTCGGGCAGGTCATGGCGGACATGCGATAGTTCCCGCTGATGGACGTAGGAAGTGTTACAAACAGCTGACTGGATCGGCGAAGCCTGTTTCTGGAACATTATGTTTTTGTTGCTGCAAGCGCTTTTTATGCAGTTTTTGCAAAGCTATATGTGGAAGGAAACCGTGACCTAGGACAAGCTGATGGCATAAGATGTAAGTACAACTCCTCCGGTTTCATATGCAAAAAAATCATTGTCCTAGCTTACATGGTTGCAGTGCTACCGGGATTTAAAAATAGTTATGCAAAACAGAGCGTCCCCGCTCCGACTCCAGTGATTGATGGAGTGATTGTGATTCAATCAGTCACTGGAGCCTGTCTGGGGGGGTAGATTACATCCAGTGTTTTTAACTTATTTGCATGTGCCACAACTATAAGTTCAAGTCACTGTCCTTCTAGTGCAAGTCCCAGGTCTGAATAAATAGTGTGGAGGTGACTGATTAGGGGAGAGAGCTGGCTTACACGATGGAGAGAAGGAAGGTTTATTGTGTGTGCTGGAGAGCAGGTGGAAGGGAAGCAAGACCAGGAGCATCAGATGGATTCAAACTGTTCCACCATGGAGTAGGAGTGCTGTGGAGGGGAAGAGTGCCAGACAGGATCAGGAGTTTGAAGCTGGAACGGGGAGGAGTGATGTTGAATCTTCATCGTATGTATTCCTCTCAGACGGATATCAGAACAAAGAATAAGTAAGCTGGATAAGATGGTAGAGAGTTTGCCTAAGGTGATTAGAGCATACTGCGATGGGCACACAGCAAAATCTCCAGTGTTAATTTAACACTGGAGATTTTGCTGTGCACCAAGAGAGGAACTGTGGTACTGCAAGAGGAAGTCAGGAGGGGCAGAGGAGTGTGTGAGGATGCTGCAGGATACGTATGAGGACAAAGAAGTGTGTTTGGAGACTGTAGCTCTGACAAAAAGACAGGAGGCCAAGCTGAACATGTTCAGGTTTTTACTGTGAGTGAGCAGGATGGACAATATTAGAAATGTCCATCAGAGGGACAGCTCAGGCTCAGCAATTTGGAAACAAAGTTCGAGAGACAAGGCTGAGAGGAACTGGACATGTGGACGAGGGATGGTAGTGACCATAAGAATGAGATTGCAGATACAAGAAAGAGGTGGCTGTAGCTCAGGAGGTAGAGCAGGTCATCTTCCGATTGGAAGGTTGGTGGTTTGATCCCAGTCTGCATGCTAAATATCCTTGGGCAAGATGCTAAATGACCTGCATTCGTATAGCGCTTTGCTAGTCCCTAAGGACCCCAAAGCGCTTTACACATCCACCCATTCACACACACATTCACACACTGGTGATGGCAGCTACATTGTCGCCACAGCCACCCTGGGGCGCACTGACAGAGGCGAGGCTGCTGGACACCCTCTGACCACCACCAGTAGACAACGGGTGAAGTGTGTTGCCCAAGGACACAATGACCGAGACTGTCCAAGCCAGGGCTCGAACCGGCAACCTTCCAATTACAAGGCGAACTCCCAACTCTTGAGCCATGATCGCCCCGGGAGGAGACCCGGGGACAGACCCAGGTCACAATGGAGGGATCATATCTCTTGGCTGGCCTTTGGTGTTCCCATGGACAAGCTAGCAGCCTTAGCAAAAGCAGGGCCTTTCTGCTAAGGCTGCTGCCCCCACAACCTGGCCCCAGATAATCGGAAGAAGATGGATAAAGTATAAAGTTCATTTCATTTCATTCATTTATTTATTCATTTTCAGGCACAACAAATACCTATATTGAACATAAAATACACAAAACAAAAAACAAAACTTTCCTGAAAAAGGAGTGGGACGAAGAAAACTTATTAAATCCCACCCCTATACTCACTCATCAACAAAAAAAAAAAACAATAAACTTCCCGCAGCTACGCCCATCATTGCATACAGACCCATCAACAGCCCCGGGCAGATACAAGCATCTAAGCGGGAGCTCGCAACCAACAATTAGAGCCTTCATAACTGAATACAGAATATATAAATTATAAATTGCATTACCACAGGTAACAGGCAGTAATAACTACAAGTAACAGACACACATACATATACATACATATATATCTACACACACAAGTACATATATGTACATACATACGCACACTTTATTATATTTTTTATTTTTTGGAATCCATACCAGCAATGGTAAGAGGACAGACATTACAGAGCACACTAAAACCCATCATTGAGTATACTGTGACCAGACCAACTGTTTGTAGAGAAATTTAAATCTATGAATATTTTTGCATTGTTTCAATTGTAAACTCAGACTGTTCCAGATTTTCACACCACATACAGACACACAAAAGCCTTTACGGGTTGTTCGAGTTCTGGGTAATTTGAATTCTCCAAAGCCTCTCACATTATAAACCTTTTCTCGAATTTCAAATCTAGTTTGTAAATTTGCCGGTAAAAGTTTAGTAAAAGCTTTATACAAAATTATGGATGTATTGTAATTAACCAGATCCTGGAATTTAAGTAACTTTGCCTGAAGAAAGAATTTGTGAGTATGATCTAGATAACCAGCCTTGTGAAAGTTGGTCTAAGCATCATCAGCTTAACATCAAAATAATCTCTGCTGCCCTTTATGTAACCTAACTCTGACCATGAGCAGCACAGCTACTGAGCACCAGCCACACACTGTCCGTTACTTTGAATCCATCACAGATAAACAAACTAACCTGCAGAGGATTTTCATGCAGCCTCTAAATAACACACTACTCTACCTCAGTTTGTTTTGCAGTATGTTTTACAACATGAACAAATATAATATAACATGTACAGACCCATCTAATTTAAAAAAAAGAAGCCTTACGTGTAAACTTTCAATTTCCACTTTATCAAACTGAGCAGTCCTTAACTTTAACTCTAAGCTCTCTTCTTCCTCTCCTGTTCTTCTATCTTATCTTTCTCCATCTGTGAGTGAACTTAGCTCTCTTTCTTTCAGGGAGCCACCAGCTACCCGCACAGTACAGAGATGGTCAGAGGAGAGCGAGGAGGCTCTTAAGGACTGTTTTGAGTCGACTGTGTGGGAGGTGATCTGTGACGACCATGGAGAGGACATCGACAGCCTTACTACATGCATTACTGACTATATTAATTTCTGTGTGGATAACACCGTACCTACCAGGACTGTACGGTGTTTCTCCAACAACAAACCTTGGATTACCCCAGCAATTAAAGCTGTCCTCAAGCAGAAGAGGAGGGCCTTCAAATCCAAAGACAAAGAGGAGTTGAAAAGGGTGCAGAGAGAGTTGAGGGGACTGATAAGGAATGGGAAGGACAGCTACAGGCAGAAGATGGAGAACCAGCTTCAGCAAAACAACGTTGGTGAAGTCTGGAGAGGCCTCAGAACCATCTCGGGCCACAAACAGCAGAACTCTCTGCCTGGGAGGGATGTGAGGTGGGCAAATGAACTGAATCATTTCTTCAACAGATTTGATTCAACCATGAGACAGTCTACAACATCGGCTGCAGACTCACCCACCCCCACTGCTGCTGTTCCACCTCAGACACTTCACACCTCCTCTATTCACCCTGCTCACTCCTCCCCACCCCCGACAACAGCATCCAATACACACTCAACACAAGGCTCCAGCCTGTCTCTCTCAACCACCCAGGTTAGGAGGGAACTGAGGAGGATTAATGGCAAGAAGGCAGCGGGCCCAGATGGCATCAGCTCGAGGGTCGTCAGGTCCTGCGCGGACCAACTGTGTGGGGTGATGGAGCACCTCTTCAACCTGAGCCTGAGGTTGGGAAGAGTCCCACAGCTCTGGAAAACCTCCTGTGTTGTACCAGTGCCAAAGACTTCACGCCCCAAGGACCTCAACAGCTACAGGCCGGTGGCTCTGACATCCCACCTGATGAAGACCCTGGAGCGGTTGGTCCTGGCTCAGCTTCGGCGCCTAACAAGCTCATCACTGGACCCACTTCAGTTTGCCTACCAGCCTGGCATTGGAGCGGATGATGCCGTCATTCACCTCCTACATCGTTCCCTCGCTCACCTGGAGACCGCTGGAAGCACTGTGAGAATCATGTTCTTTGATTTCTCCAGTGCCTTCAACACCATTCTTCCCTCGGTTCTGAAGGACAAGCTGGAGAACTCTGGAGTGGACCATCACCTCACTACCTGGATTTTGGACTACCTCACCGACCGACCACAGTATGTGAGGACTCAGGGCTGTGTGTCGGACAGGGTCGTCTGCAGTACGGGGGCCCCACAGGGAACGGTTCTGGCTCCGTTCCTCTTCACCATCTACACTGCAGACTTCTCCCACAATTCCACCCAGTGCTTCCTGCAGAAGTTCTCTGATGACTCTGCAATAGTCGGCCTCATCACTGATGGGGACGACAAGGAGTACAGAGGACTGACTCAAGACTTTGTGGACTGGTGCCAGCTGAACTACCTCCAGATCAACGCCAGTAAAACCAAGGAGCTGGTGGTAGACTTCCGCAGGCACAAGCATTCTCCACTGCAACCACTGAACATCCAGGGTATGGACATTGAGGCTGTGGACAGCTACAGGTACCTTGGTGTTCATCTGAACAATAGACTGGACTGGACTCATAACTCAGACGCCCTCTACAGGAAAGGGCAGAGCAGGCTGTACCTGCTGCGGAGACTCAGGTCGTTTGGAGTGGAGGGCCCACTCCTGAAGACCTTCTATGACTCTGTTGTGGCTTCTGCTATCTTTTATGGTGTGGTCTGCTGGGGCGGCAGCATCTCTGCTGGGGACAGGAAGAGACTGAACAGGGTGATCCGAAGGGCCAGCTCTGTTCTAGGATGCCCTCTGGATCCAGTGGAGGTGGTGAGTGACAGGAGAACGGCGGCTAAGCTGTCATCCCTGATGGACAACATCTCCCACCCCATGCAGCAGACTGTGACAGCACTGAGCAGCTCCTTCAGTGGGAGACTGCGGCACCCACGGTGTGGGACGGAGAGATTTCGCAGGTCTTTCCTCCCCACTGCTGTCAGACTCCACAACAAAGACTTTAACTGAACAAACACACACATCCACACATGTGCAATAACACTAAGTGCAATAATCTTTTCTGGCATCGTTGTATTTTTACTCAGTTGTATATAGCATTCGTATTCTATTTTTATCTTATTGTATATTTTTATTCTATTTTATTCTACTGTATATAGTATTTTATTTTATTCTATTCTGTACAGCTGTGTACTGTATTTATTCTTATTGTATTCTAATTTTTGCGTCATAACTTTTGCACTGTCCACTTCCTGCTGTGACAAAACAAATTTCCCACGTGTGGGACTAATAAAGGTTATCTTATCTTATCTTATCTTCCTCTCCTTGTCAAATACAGCAGCTGGACCTTTAGCTGCGACACAAACAGTTTGTGTGTTTGTTGGTGTTTGTTGAGCTGATAGAAACGTTACATTTGAATTTACATGACACTAAAAACACATTATTCCCTTTATGTTCACTCCTCTTTTGTAGCTTCAGTACCCCAAGCGCAGCTTTTGGACACCTACACTCATTCTGGTGTTGTGGTCCAAAAAGAAGACTTTAAAAAAGTATGGTAAATATGATATGGAAATATATTACTACAAAAGATCATCACATATTATTAAAATGTGACAAAATAACATCTGAAAAAGTATTGTGCATGCATTATGAACGCTACACGTTATTCCACAATTGATAACAATTTTCTCCATACAAGCTAAAATAAAACAAAACAACAAAAACGTTTCTGATTAGAGAAACCCAGACCTCCCTTTACGCAGCTTCTTTCGATTAGCAGCAGAAGTGACAGATCTACTCTGAGCCCAAATGACTGAACTCCTCCACCTTTCCCTAAGAGAGAGCCCATCCACCCTGTGGAGAAAGCTCATTTTCACTGCTTGTATCTGCAGTCTCATTCCTTCAAAATAACTAATAATAAACCTTACAAAAAGATTGGATCTAGATTAACAGAGTTATGGGATTTGCCCAATGATCTCAGGGCTGCAGCTCTGTGGCAGCTGGTGACAGATGGCTGCAGAACATTTACCGGCATGGGCATCAATTCAAATGTTAACAATTAGATTAAATGACTAATATGTCTACCCTGAAAAGATTAAGCAGAAGCGAATGGATGGATGGATGGATGGATGGACTAATATGTCTAGTACTGACTGGTGACCATAACTGCAATTAGTCATGTTGTCAACTAGTGGTGCAAATCCCTAGTCTTGACCTATCATGTCTATTTCCACCTTTTTTCTTTTAGTTATATATAACGGCAACATGTCACAGTTTAAGTTTTTTAGTTTTTAGAACATCAGATCATGTATTTAAAAAAAATGTTCTCCACCTTTCCTCTCCACTTCTCCACCTTATGTCACTTCTCCTTTGTCCCTCCCCAGCCATCTTCATCAGCAGGTTCTTTTTAATTGCATGTCATAATGAAATCTAATTTAATCTGGAGCAATCCAGCGCTGCCTAATCAAATTAATATGGTCCTCCTTTGATTTTCAGTTATCTCTCCTCCAGGCATCAGCTAGCTTTATCAGATCTTCCTTCAGCCACAAGCCAAAGACAAGAAACAGATGTCACTTTCCCTCTCTCTCTCTCTCTCTGTTACACACACACACACACACACACACACACACACACACACACACACACACACACACACACACACACACACACACACACACACACATTTTATCCTACATGGATGAAGAGAGTGATGATTTGGGAAGATAGGAAAACCAAAATAGTGTCCGTATAAGGAAATGTACCTGGAAGATCTTTCTATTGTAAGGTAAACAGCCCACAGCATTAGAGGGGGTAACCCCAACAATCACATGATCCCCTTCCCACATACCAGATAGTTCTGGCCCGGATCTGGTATCAAGCCGACACTGCTGGCTGACTTCTGGCGATGGTAAGTGGTATTTCACCCAGATATGGGCCTTGCCTGGCATAGATGGCACTGTTTATGTGATGGCATGCCATATCTGGACCCATTATGGTTTAGTTTATGTGGCCCAGGTTCATAGAAAACAGGTCCTCCCCAGTCCCGCATCAAGCCGGCACTTCTGACTGCCTGGTGTCATGGCAGGATGTATGTCAAGTAAGTAAGTAAACTGGTCCCATGTGTGGGCCACCTTTGGCAAACCTGATCTGGGCCACCGAAGGGACATCATTCTTTGCGATATGTGGGCCATGTGTAAGCACATTGTGTGTGCCAGATCCGGGCCATACCAATTTTGCTATGTGGGTATGAGTGATCACTATGGGGAGGAAGAAGTCCCTTTAAAAGGAGCAGACTTCAAGCAGAACTAGGCTCAGGGCATGGCAGACATCTGCTGATACCAACTGGGGACATGAGCTGAAAGATAAAATTTAACTCAACTTAATTTAGTTTTATTTATACAGCACCACATCAACAGTTGCCACAAGGCTCTTTATATTGTAAGGTAAATACCTACAATAATACAGAAGCAACCCCAACAATCATTCTACCCCTATGAGCAGCACTTTGGCGACAGTGGGAAGGAAAAACTCCCTTTTAACAGGAAGAAACCTCCAACAGAACCAGGCTCAGGGAGGGGCGGGGCCATCTGCTGTGATTGGTTGGGGTGAGAGAAGGAAGACAGGATAAAGACATGCTGTGGAAGAGAGACAGAGATTAATATGTCATGTTTCTGGGTCATTTGACCCTGTGTTTTCAGTTCCTGTGTTTGTGTTCTCTTTTGTGTTTTAGGTTCATTACTGGTCTTAAGTTTAGTCTAGTTTGAGTTTCTTCGTCCCCATACAGCTCATGACATAATAACTCATAAATAAATGCAGAGTGCTGCCTGAGCCAGTTTTAACTTTACGCTTTATCAAAAGGAGTGTGTGTGTGTGTGTCTGTGTGTGTGTGTTTCATGTCTTCTTTTCAGTAACTTCCTGTTAGAGTTTAAAGATTATTTCCTTGTGTGGCTTATTTTGCCCTTTTTCTCTTTTCCTGTCTGTGTTTCTTGTCAGATGGAGTTCAGTTGGTCCGTCTTTAGCCTGCGTGGCTTCCCACAGGCTTTGTCAGTTTTTTGTTTTGTTCCTTTTGTAGCCTCCTTCCTCTTTACCCTTTTGAGCTTCTCACCATATGATTCAAGCTTCAATAGGCTGAGACCAGGCTCAGGAGAAAGACCTTATAGTGTGTTAGTCCATAAGACATATTAAAGGTGCTCTGTGTGTGTTGCACTCAGGAGCTTAGAAGATGCATGGATTTTATTAGCCTCCGACAATAACTGTCACCCAGCATTTCATATTCAAAGTAATGTGTATAATTACAGTTTTACGAGCAGTCTCTGAATACATTTAGACAGCAATTTTATGTCTCTGTGTGATGCTGTTTCACAGATTATCAATAGTTAATATGCTCTCTGTCTTCCTATAGATACCCAGAAGGAGCAAAACCAGAGGAGGAGAGAGAGTGATAGAAATACAAGAGTTCATTTTCCCCATAGATGATCAACCATGGCAGCTTATTCTAACTTTAACCGTTCAGCCTGTACTTCATTAGGTCAGGAATAATCATTATGGTGTTTGTTAAAGGAAGCTGATGAAACGTAGGCCACTGCATTGTACTCTGTAACAAATGGCTTATTACTGCAATATTCAATGAGAACAAGAGGGCCTAGAGCTGAGAATCATCAGCCCATTCTCAGGATGTCAGATTGTTTGACATCCTATATTGTTTATATAAAAATATATAAAACTGAAGCCATACCAGCTCAGCTCGGACATCGCCCAGATTAACAAGGTCCACGTCATGTGTTGAGGAACCAGGACGCACTGATGAGAAGAGCGCTACAGGAACAAGAAGGCATCGGTGGGCAAGAGATGAAAATAAGCCACTGTTGGAATGTTGCTATGCAAGTAGCCCCAGCGGAAGTGGTTACATGAATATGATTAAAGACCTATGGAATCTTTGATTTCCAACATCCAGACTGACAGTGAAACAACTAGTAGCTCAGTGTTCCAACACGCGGAAGAAGGATCTGCTCTCACAGCTACAGACTGATGAATGAGACTGAATCTCATTCATGCGATGTGAATGGAGTACTATGGACAATACCTACAGCCACCATTACCGAGACTAACCAGCTGATGTACACCACAGCAGCAGTGATCAGTGAGATGCTTGGCTACAAGAACACCATAAGGAGCAGTACCCTCCATGGACAAGGAGGCCAAAATCCAAGGCAGCACGGAGGGAGGTTAGCCAACTGTCAGAGCTGCAGAAAGGTGCAATGAAGAAGGTGCCTAAGAAGTACAGCAAGCTGTCCATACCTGAGGCCTTGGAAACTGCCAAGCAACAACTCACAGCCTTGGCCAGCCGCTTGAAGAGGTACACTAGAGAGATAGAAGGCAGGAGAATAAACCAGCTGTTCTCCACAGAACCAGCCAAGGTGTACTCTCAGTGGCAAGGGAACAATATGATAACAGCACCATCAAGGATGGAGACGGAACTATACTGGAAGAGCATATGGGAGAAGGACGCAACCCATAACAGCAACACTTATTGGCTAGTGGATCTAAGAGCAGACCACAGCAACTTCCCTGAACAGGGTCCAGCAACCATCACAGTGGCAGACATCCAAGAAAAGGTCTCCAGTATGAAGAGTTGGACAGCACCAGGCCCCGACATGGTTCACGCTAGGGCTGCTCGATTATGGCAAAAATGATAATCACGATTATTTTCACTGAAATTGAGATCTCGATTATTTGACGATATTTATTTAACCCTTTAAGACCTACTATAGAACCAAGTCCGCCAGAGCTTATATTATTTTTTACATGTTGTAGTGCCATTTGTGGGAGCATTTGAAGTTGCTATACATCAATACAACTGTTATAGCCCATATTTTAATAATATGTATGCATTAAGTCCATAGTAACTACATTAATCGCAAACAAGTGCAATAAACTACAAAAAAATTGAAAATCGTTTTTGTTTTTTTTACATATATTTCTACTTGGAGAAATTTAAGAGGCTTACATGAGCGGGACACAGAAAGGAATTGGCAAGAATACCAGAGGCGCAAAACACCAGCTACTGGTAGACAGAACAATCAGCCGAGACTGCAAGACCAGACTGACCAACCTGTGCACTGCCTGGATTGATTACAAGAAGGCCTATGACTCAATGCCCCACAGCTGGATACTGGAATGCCTAGAATTGTACAAGATCAATGGGACCCTAAGAGCCTTCATCAGGAACTCAATGGGGATGTGGCGCACAACACTAGAGGCCAACTCCAAGCCCATAGCACAAGTCACCATCAAGTGCGGGATCGGATACCGACTACGGAACGGAGCAGTTGTCAGCCACCTCCTGATTGTGGATGACATCAAGCTGTATGCCAAGAGTGAACGAGACATCGATTCACTGATCCACACTACCAGGCTATACAGCAATGACATTGGAATGTCGTTCGGACTGGAGAAGTGTAGTCGGATGGTAACAAAGAGAGGGAAGGTAGTCAGAACTGAGGGGATTGAACTACCAGAAGGCAACATTGCAGACATAGAGGACAGTTACAAGTACCTGGGGATCCCGCAGGCGACTGGGAACCATGAAGAGGCCGCTAGAAAAGCTGCAACCACCAAGTACCTACAGAGGGTCAGGCAAGTCCTGAGGAGTCAGCTGAATGGTAAGAACAAGATCCGGGCCATCAACACGTACGCCCTGCCCGTGATCAGGTACCCTGCTGGGGTAATAGGCTGGCCAAAGGAGGAGATAGAAGCCACTGACATCAAGACAAGAAAGCTCCTTACCATGCATGGAGGGTTTCACCCCAAGTCCAGCACCCTGAGGCTGTACGCTAAGCGGAAGGAAGGGGGCCGGGGACTGGTGAGTGTCAGCACCACAGTCCAGGATGAGACAACGAACATCCAAGAATACATTGGGAAGATGGCCCCAACTGACCGAGTGCTCAGTGAATGCCTCAGGCAGCAGAAACCCAAGAAAGAGGAGGGAGACGAGGAACCATCATGGAAGGACAGGCCCCTGCACGGTATGTACCACCGGCAGATAGAGGAGGTGGCTGATATCCAGAAATCCTACCAATGGCTGGACAAACTTGGACTGAAAGACAGCACAGAGGCACTAATCATGGCAGCACAAGAACAAGCTCTGAGCACAAGATCCATAGAGGCTGGGGTCTATCACACCAGGCAAGACCCCAGGTGCAGGCTGTGTAAAGATGCCCCAGAGACAATCCAGCACATAACAGCAGGATGCAAGATGCTAGCAGGCAAGGCATACATGGAACGCCATAACCAAGTGGCCGGCATAGTATACAGGAACATTTGTGCCGAGTATAACCTGGAAGTCCCGAGGTCAAAATGGGAGATGCCCCCAAGGGTGGTGGAGAATGACCGAGCTAAGATCCCGTGGGACTTCCAGATACAGACGGACAAAATGGTGGTGGCTAACCAACCGGACATAGTGGTGGTGGACAAACAGAAGAAGACGGCCGTAGTGATCGATGTAGCGGTTCCGAATGACAGCAATATCAGGAAGAAGGAACACGAGAAGCTGGAGAAATACCAAGGGCTCAGAGAAGAGCTCGAGAGGATGTGGAGGGTGAAGGTAACGGTGGTCCCCGTGGTAATCGGAGCACTAGGTGCAGTGACTCCCAAGCTAGGCGAGTGGCTCCAGCAGATCCCGGGAACAACATCGGAGATCTCTGTCCAGAAGAGCGCAGTCCTGGGAACAGCTAAGATACTGCGCAGGACCCTCAAGCTCCCAGGCCTCTGGTAGAGGACCCGAGCTTGAAGGATAAACCGCCCGCAGGGGCGTGCTGGGTGTATATATATATATATATATATATATATATATATATATATATATATATATATATATATATATATATATATTCTGTCTCTCCTGTTATTTCTAAGGTATGTTTTTTATAAGTTTGTTATATGGCGGGCCATAATCATCCATTCTGTAATTAATTATAGCAACATGTCAGAAAATATGTTTATTCCTGATCTTGTCTGGGCAAAGCCTGCCATCTAGTGGGTTGACAGGGTAGCGCCATGTTAGAGCGCAAGCAGTGGTTTTCTCCCAGTGCTCGACAGGGAAGGTCCATTTCTCTGTGTCTCTGTAATTTCCTGCATCTGGTGCGCTTGAAAAGGCATAATCTGTAAGTGTGGCAACACGGTTTATTGTTCCCACTTATTAGTACCTTGTTCAGCAAAGTAATGAGTTCTTGTGTATTTAGCGAGTTTGTTACATTACTAGCACAAGCTAGCTGTTAGCCCTTTGTTTAGCCTGCTAGCATGAAACATACCAGCATGTGGTGTTAGCTGTATCTCTTGAAATGCTACACGGGTGTAGTGTTGATACTGAGATTGTGTAGTGACTGTTTACATAAGTCAACAATATTTAATGTAATCTTTGTGTGTTTGTATGGAGAGTGAATACACTGTATTCTGTTTCTGTTAATACAGTTTTACAAAAAGAAAAATAAGGATCAGTAAAGCTCTGAAGAATGCCACACGGTCTCCTGAGTGTTTACTGAAGCCATTTAATGTTTAGCTCTCTGCATAAGCTGGATAGAGACATTCAGCTGAGGGCAGAAGATATACATATATATTAGGGGTGCAACGATACTCGTATGGATATTGAACCGTTCGATACAGAGCTTTCGGTTCGGTACGCATATGTATCGAACAATACAAAATTTTTAATTTATTTGATCAACTTTCCTTCTGACGATGCTGTCTGTGTTGAGCGCTCAGTGGATCTGCGCTCGACAGTGCAGCTTAGGCGGAGTAGTCAAACGCAGATTCACTGAGCGCAGGGCAAGCTAGCGAGACAGAAGCTAAGCTCGTTGCAACATGGCAAATTGAACCTCCCCCACCCTCATTCAGATCTGGCGTTTGGAACTATTTTGGTCCTCATGTGACGTATGACCCTGAAGGTAAGCGCGTCATGGACTAAAGTAAAACAGTATGTCGGATGTGCCACGCAATGCTCAATTGGTGGGAACTAGTGCGTTAGCGCAGTTAGCTTGTTAACGTGTTGACGCCGTCCAGCCCCACGCACGGGGCGACCCCCAGTAACTTGCTAACGGAGATTTGCCGTGTTGTGGCTTTAACGTCATTTCAGATTAAGGCTGACAGCACTAGTGGGAACACAACGAATATGACTGCACATTTACGCCGACATCATCCTCGTGCAAAGACAAGTGGAAGCAGACAAAAACAACAAGCATGCATGCTACAAACTTTACCCGAGTCATTTAGACAGCCGTTAGCACCTGATTCTCCTTATGGGGACCTGATATGTTTAATATGCTGCTGAGAATATAGCCCAGAAGAAGCGTATAGTATAGCTTTTATTTTGGAAAGAGCCATTTCTCTGTAATAAACTCTCTTTTCCAAAGATGAGTGATTCCTCAATCAGATAGATTTATTTTTTATGACATTGTTGTTTCAGCAACATTAAATTTAAAAACTGTACTTTTGAGTTAAAATATATATTTATAATTTTAATAAATGACAAATTAAAAAGGCATGAACATTTTTTTGTATCGAAAAAATATCAAACCGTAACACCAAAGTATCGAACCGAACCGTGAATTTTGTGTATCGTTGCACCCCTAATATATATATATATATATATATATATATATATATATATATATATATATATATATATATATATATATAAATGTATATGGTAGTAAGGGGATACCACAGCACAGCAGTGTAGCTCCTGAATGAATTCAAAACTAGAAGTACCGTTGAGCGGTAAATAATGTAACACACTGTCCTCAGTTTGACAGCTTTAGGTTGGATCAATATTTTTCTGTATTAGAGGGCCAATAAACCACTATCATCCAGCAAAACTAAGATATTCACTGAGCACTAATTAACTCTAATTGCTTAGTGATTTTCTCGCTAAGTGAAATTTGAGCTTTCCTGTTTATATATAGAGAGATTCTTTCCTCCCCTTGTTTTGCATGCACAGGTTTTTAAAGAGTGTCCTTAGAGGCCTTGAATGCTCAAAATGTCGTTCATCTAGAACTGCAGCATGCAGGATATGTTGTATAGTGACACACAGAAATAAAAACAGTCATTTTTAAATAAAATGTTGAGCAATTGAATTAAAAATTAAAGACAGAAGAAGAGTGTGGAGCAAAAAGGAAGTTGGGCTAAGCAAGTCGGATGGAAAATAGTGGAGGCAGACAATTACAGGGAAAAGGAAAGAACAAGCATGAGCTCGGAGTAAGATGATCCTGATGGGAGGCTCGACAGTCTGCATAATAAAGCATGCTAAGTGCAAGACACCAGATTTACAGGGTCTTTTCCCCCAACTGAATGTGCCATCATTTTTCCTCCCAAAACGTTAATGTTGCACAGGACTGCCATAAATACATCACAATGCTAATTTAAGGGTCCACAATAGAGGAACCCCTCCATTGTTCTCTCAAGGGGCTCAAAATATCTTGAAATCCTGGAACTTTGCATTAACATGTGGAAGAGTTGTTGCTGTGCCTCCCACAATGGGAGTCCAACATAAAACTCACCACAAACAAATGTGTGTGTCTCTGCATAACCAGCAGTGCTGTCCAGCCTTCACCTGACAATGACTTGAAAAACATCTTAATATACATAACCTTTCACCTTTGTGCCAGAGTATAGATTTGTTTCACTCTACTAAGTTACTCTTACAGTAACTATTACTCTACTACTGGTGTCTCCTGATGATTACTGTACAGTAATGCCACTGTTTTGCACATGTCTCAACTCTGTATATTTTTATATATTTTATTTATTGTTTACTCTATTTAATTTGTAAAATATGTGTACACACACACACACACACACACACACACACACACACACACACACACGTAGAAAAATATTTAGTATACACATCCAGAAATGCATATACTATTATATATTGTACATATATTTATTAGTTTCAGATGTAGCCATTCTTGTATTTTGCCTGTTTACATTATTGTATTTTGCACAACTCTGTTGCTTGTGAAGCTCGCACACAAGAATTTCACTCACATGTGCTGTACAAATGTACCTGCACATGTGATGTGACAATAAAAGTGATTTGATTTGATTTGATTTGATGCCATTGCAGTTTTCCTTTGCAGCATTACTCTAACATAGAACAAGCTCACCAAAGTGAGATTCATGGAAAATTAATGTACATAGTTTATGTATAATTTATATTAAGAAAAAGATAATTGTACAAATCACAGTGAAGGCCAAACGAGTTAGAGACAGTCGTATTGGAGTCTTTATTCTCAGCTGGAGGGAGAAATCACCGTCATTAAAGAGTTCAAACCTGGAGCAAAGAGTAATTGCAACTGATAATGAATAGATGTATTTATTTTTACTTGCATATTTGCAGGTCGTGAGGGAGGATACTGGGTGGCTCTGCTGCACCCATACATGACTTAGAGCTTCAGTTTCCAACTCTGGCAGAACTTCACCAGCATTTTGAGACAAGCTTAGCACACTGAGTCCAAACGCGTCATTTTCCTCACTTCTATTGTAGGTGCAGATGTTCGGAGCTGATCCACAAGGTGGCGATGCTTGTTGCAAATGGCGGTCTCTGAACCAGATGGTGAACACTGAAGTCATGACCTGGAGAAGGAGCTCTATCAGGGTTGGTTAACCTGTGGGACTCAGCTGACATGTACTGGACAGCATTTTTGAAATGAATCTAAACTTCATTAAGGTTCATAGATTTAGATGTCTTTCCCCTTGCAATGAGCTTTTATCCACAGAAGCATGTGTACAAGAAAATTATGTTCAAACTATTGCCTGTACACATGCTTCAAACTATCCATTTTCTGCACCTTATTTGGATCTGGGTCAAAAACCATCCAAGAGACATCTCCTGTGTCTCTTAGATCTGCCCCAGGTTCTTCACCCAAGACGCCTCATCTTGGAGCCATCGAGGAAGCGTCCTACTCAGGACCCAGAACCACCTTAACTGACTCTTTCAGTAGGGAAGAATGGCAGCTCTTCTTTCAGTTCCTACAAAATAACTGAACTTCTCACTGCTAAGGAAGAGACTCCCTGCTTCATCTCCCAATCCTTTCTCACTTCACTTATGATCAAGATCTCTAGATACTCGAACCCTCCACTTGGGGCAGCAGGTCAACCGATTCTATTGAGGCTGTGGATGGTTTCAGACTTGGAGGTGCTAATTCTTTTTTCTTTTCTCTCCTCTTCTCCTCCCTCACTCTTCTCCTCCCCTCAGCAGGAGGAGACACAGTAATGACTATAATTAATAATGGAAATAAATGCAGGCTTTTACCACTCACTAGGAATTCACTCTTATTGGGTCTTATTTTTTCTGTCCAACTGTGCCTCTGTGCATGGAGTGATTAAAGACACACACACACACACACAGACACACACACAAACACACGCACACACACACACACACACACACACACATGCACGCACTTGCTTAAAGTCTGCGACATGTGGGAGTATAAATAAAAGAAACGTGTATTGTTGGTCGTACTGAAATGTTCCGTTTCATCATGAGTGCTAGCTGAGCTTCAAAGATTTACTCATTATTTTTATATACAGAATTTGGTACATGAAGAACAACCAGGCATCACCAATCAAATCAAAATATCAAAATATTATTGATACAGTTGTATGGTTTGTATGGTTTTTCTTTGATTTTGTAAATCAAAATGTTGCATAGACCGATGTGGTAACTAATAATAATAATAATAATAATAATAAGTAGTAGTAGAAAAATTACCATATTGTTATGCACAAGCCTTAAATAGCTGGTGAGGGTGTGATGTCCCTCTCCAGCCTCGAATGCTGGCAGTGCTACATGTTTGCACTGCCATCTGTTGGTAGTTTATCCACAGACAATCTGTCACATTGGACTTCACTAAGACACATCTCAGAAAGACTCTCCAGCTCAGGTCTCGTGAGGTTCTTTACAAACCTTCAGTACAGTGCATATTTGAATTTAAGCTTTAAAACCAGGGAGTGAGTATAGAGTGTGTAAAACTGCAGATTACGACTATTTGAAAATTTTTTTTCTATTTTTATGTGGATGGTTTTTTTTCATAAACTGAATTAGAAATCCATGAAAAACTATTTTTTATTTAAATAGTAGCAAATCAAAATAACAGTTACCGAAAAAACAGTCATATGACTCCCTATAAGCAACAAGGCTCAGGGAGGAGCGACTAAATTTGTCACAATTATCTCATCAGTAGAAGATGAGCAGAAAAAGAAGCTCTGTTTTCTGTTGTCTACTTTCCAGATCGGGACGTTGACCCTAAACAGGACGGTGTGTACACTCAAGTTTTAAAGTGGATTCAGCAGGTGGGGGAACCTGAAAATGGAAAGAATTATAATTCACAATAATTTCTACTGAAAGCTCCAGTGGGTTTTCCTACAGTACAGGCTGTGATCAGCTGATCTGAATCCATCACAGTGCAGCAAACTAACCTGCACTAGTTTTTCCATGCAGCCTTTAAATAACACAGTTAGCCTAACTCAGTTTGTTTTGCAGCAGGTTTCACAATATGAAAAAAAACACAATGTAACATGTACATAATGTTCAAACCCAATATGTGATTTAAAAACAAGAAACCTTCGATGTGCTTAAATTTACACTTTATCAAACATCACTGAGCAGTCCGTACCTTTAAATCTAAGCTCTCCCTCTCAGCTCAGTGTTGGGAAGGTTACTTTTAAAATGTATTCCACTACAGATTACAGATTACATGCCCCAAAATGTATTTTGTAACGTATTCCGTTATGTTACTCAATGAGAGTAATGTATTCTGAATACTTTGGATTACTTAATATATTATCGTGCTTTTTACAACTACATGAATGTCCCATTGCTGTGTGATTTATTACTATTACTGAAGGTTACTCTCCACACCAACACCAACTAGATGTTTAAATCTTAATATAAATGAGTAACAGTAGGTGGACATTAGGTAAGGCTGCACTTTTTGCAGTGATCTCATACAGAAAACTATTCCACACGTATATAAAACAGGTCCGCGGCTCCGAGCCGTAGTAAAGGGACCTCTGGCTGATACGTTGGGTTCGTGTTGGGCTCGTAGCTGAAAACTAGCTTTACTTTGTTGTCTGGGTCAACTTTGCTAGCGAGAGACAGAGAGAGGCGTTGAAAGACTGCTCCAACCAAACTTATTGTTTCAGAGGAAAAAACTATGCCTGTAACACTCTGCCTATTTCCTTCATATTAAATAATTTTTGAGCCTCTTAATGAGTGTTTTGTTTGGATTTCCACCAGCGTGGAATTACCAAAAATAGAGAGGGCATAGCCTCATCATAGGGCGAAGGCGAGGTGGTATGGGCCAAGCTGGATCATACGGCGGTGCCACAACCAAAGGAACAGACGAGGCAGGACCAGATAGCAGCGTGGCAGCTGCAGGCGACGGTGTGGAAACCGCAGGTGAAGGAGCACGTGGTGGCCGAACGGACTCCTCAAAGCCGACTGAACGGGCCCCTCGGACCCTCCAGCGGAGACCCGCACAGATGGTGGCTGAATCAATGAGTGGGCTGACAGCTGAGCAAAAGGCAACTGAGTGATGGACTGAGCAGGCAGTTGAACTAATGGCTGTGCTAGCGGCAACACAGGAGACTGAGCTAGCGGCAACTGAACAGGGGACCGAGTTATGGATTGCACTGGCGGCCAAACTAAAGGTTGAGCTGTGCACTGATTAGCAGACTGGGCTAGTGGCAACACAAGTGGCTTCATAGCAGGTCAAGCTAATGACTGAAGTGAAGGTTGAGGTGAAAATGGAGTTTCTGGCCTGGCAGCTGACTGGGCTAAGAGTAGTGACGGAAGAAAAAGTTCCAAAACAACTGTTTCAGTGAGTTTTCCCTCTTTCCCTGAATGAGCCAATGCAGGTGAAGAAGTATCCTTAATATTTTTAGTCCCTAAAATCACAGTCCTAGTCATAATAACTCCAGGCTCAGAAGCAACAAAGTGAACAAAGTCATGCACACTGATTGTGGGCTCAGAAAGAAGGTCTTTGAAGCAACAGACATGGGTGAGGCAGAAAAACCACCGTTATCCTCAGCGGCAACACAAAAAACAGTCCCAGGAAAAATAGTCCTAGTGTCAGACATGGCAGAAAAAGTGTCCTTTTCACACAGCCGGTTGTTTAGATGTCCCAAAGACTGGCTGCGAGGTGACGCGCCGTTGGCGCGGCTGCCGTTTCCTTCTCGGAGACGGCTCAGATGGGCCGGGTAACTCCACATCCAGTGGTTTGGACAACATATCCTCCGTCGAACCGAGCAGGCGAGCTGTAGCGGCTGGGGTGTGGGAGCTCATGGAGGATAAAATCCTGTATGAGCGGGTGCAGTGAGTCCAGTATCCAGGGGTGACCGGAAATTAGTTGCTGTAGCCTGGCTTCCACAGTGCAGAGAAATCCCTCTCCCTCATGTTCTAGCCATAGGTTAACCAACCTTGAAGCAGGTAGTCCTCCCAAAGCTTCTTGGGTGGGGCATTGTAACTCCCTTTTAATAGGGGTTGGACCGGGCACTCTGACACGCCTGCAATTAGTACAGAATGCTGCGGCATGGTTTTTATCTGGTAAAAAGAAAATTTGAGCACATTACTCCGGTTCTGGCCTCCCTGCACTGGCTTCCAATTGAATTTAGGATTGATTTTAAAGTTCTTTTATTGGTTTTTAAATCTTTAAATGGCCTGGCACCTGCGTATCTGTCTGATTTGCTGAAGCCCTATGTCCCCACTCGTTCGCTCCGGTCAGCTGAGCAGCTGTTGCTCTCAGTCCCCAAATCACGGTTGAAACTGAGAGGAGACCGAGCGTTCTCTATCGTGGCGCCTAAGCTTTGGAATAATCTTCCTCTTCACATTAGGCGATCGACATCAGTGATGGTTTTTAAATCCAGATTGAAATTCATTTTTATTCACTGGCTTTTGATTCAGTGGTTGACTGACTTGTATTTTATTGTTTTCACTATGTTTATTATTTTATCGTATTTATTATTCTTATGGTATCTATTATGTTTCTGTTGTTCAGCACTTTGGTCAGCCTTGTGTGTTTTTAAAGTGCTATATAAATAAACGATGATGATGATGATGATGATGATGAAGTACTCTTTAAAATACCAGAATAGGGAGGATAGAGCAGGTTTAAGTTTATTAGATTGATCAGTTTTGCTGAACTATGAAATATTTTGGGTGCAGTGTGTTTTTTTGCATACACGTATAACAGGATAGCTTTAGTGTTGTTGTTTATTTAAACTTGAGTATGAACTTATACAAAAGCAGCAAGATATTAAAAAACTGTTTTATCGATTAAAAAACTCTATAGCGGATTAAATATCGGTATCGGCAGATATCCAAATTTATGATATCGGTATCGGACATAAAAAAGTGGTATCGTGCCATCTCTAGTCTGTACTGTCATGGCTAACGGGGATGAGCCGTGTGGAGGAATTAAAAGAGGATCCAAGCGCAGGCACTCACTGTTTGCTGAGGTGGTTTATTGTAAAATAAAGCACAAGGTGAAAAAATGTACAAACAGAACTAAACTACTAAAGAGCAAACGTGAAAATGAACATGAAGGAGGCTGAGCAGAGGCAGATGATGATTGCCAGCAGGGTGAACACACAGTAGATTCACAGACAGACCAGCGACCAGCATACGAGTAGACGCGTCTTAAATACACACAGAGGAACACAGCTGGAAGTAACTGACAAGACGAGACAGGGGAAGCAAAACTGAATACACTCACATGAGACACGGACCTTCACAATAAAACAGGAACAAGACAAGAAACAACTACATAAAGATGCAGACTTGACACTGAACTAAACCTACAGTAAACACGAGAGCACAAGAACCAAACCTAAGAACTAAACCCTTAACCAGAATAAACTGAAACATAGAATCGTAATAATAATAATCAACAAAGCACAACAAGAGAATCAGAATACAATCCATAATGCAAAATCAAACCAAAACATGAGAACTCAAAATGCTGGGTCAAAATGACCCAGAACCGTGACAGAGGTTGCACAGTCACAACTTAGCGATACATATTTGTACTTAGTTATGCTGCAGTAGATCTAGGCCAGAGGTGGGAAGTAACTAAGGGAGGATTCAGGGTCACCTGGTCCAGCCCTAACTATATGCTTTAGCAAAAAGGAAAGTTTGAAGCCTAATCTTGAAAGTAGAGATAGTGTCTGTCTCCCGAATCCAAACTGGAAGCTGGTTCCACAGAAGAGGGGCCTGAAAACTGAAGGCTCTCCCTCCCATCCTACTTTTAAATACTCTAGGAACAACAAGTAGGCCTGCAGAGCGAGAGCGAAGTGCTCTAATAGGGTGATATGGTACTACAAGGTCATTAAGATAAGATGGGGCCTGATTATTTAAGACCTTGTATGTGAGGAGCAGGATTTTGAATTCTGGATTTAACAGGAAGCCAAAACAGGAGAAATCTGCTCTCTCTTTCTAGTCCCTGTCAGGACTCTTGCTGCAGCATTTTGGATCAGCTGAAGGCTTTTCAGGGAGTTTTTAGGACTTCCTGATAATAATGAATTACAGTCGTCCAGCCTGGAAGTAATAAATGCATGAACTAGTTTTTCAGCACAAGCAGACGGGATGGAAGGAGAATTATGAGTTTTCCAGATATATTATTTAAGATATGAGACGATTCTTCATTTTGAAGTTCAAGTGCTGATGGTGCAAAGCGCTGCTTTAAACATACTGACCCAAACCTCCCACAGGTTCTCTGTGAGTCTGAGAATCTCTGAGCACATTTGATTTACGCCATTTTCAAACCAGACACTGAGTACTCCTGTCCTACATCCTAGAAGGTACCACCATTATCAGTACAGACATACCTCATCACAGGATGACGGTGATCACTCACAACATCTTCATATTGATTTGAAACTGGCCCATTCTCTACCAGCAACACACACAGCATAACAAACACCAGGTTTCCACCGTGAAGAGGGCCCAGGTTCTTCTTTGAGCTTGTCATCGATTTGCATGTAGGGCGGTATGCTTTGTAATGCAGGAGTGTTACCACTAGATGGTGGGAGAAGTATAGAAATAGAAGTGCATCTTACCCCTGCTCTGCTAAAAATACAGCATATAAAAAAGGGGAAAGAAATCATACAAAGTTTGTATTAAATCATGTTGTAAAATAGGGAACAGCTGTATCAACATTTATTGTGTGACCCTGCAGAGACTAGAGTTTCTTCCTCTCCTCTTGTTCTGCCCACACTCTCATCCACAATCACTGCAACAGTTTCCTCAGGTAACCTCGTATGCATATTTCTGCTGCCTGCTCAGTCACTCAGCCCAGTCTGTCTTTGTTTGAGTTCAGCTGAGGTTCCTCCTCTTTCATTGGTTCTCATCTTATCAGCTTAAATCATGTAAAGAAAGAAGGTTAGCTCAGTAGCTTGTAACAGGACCCTCAGTAAATATTAGAAATTCTCATAATGGGAGCTTTTCCACTTTTAACAGAGAACCAACTATTTTTGATCCCTTGAACTCCTCTCTGGTCACAACTGCTAATACATCACTATGTAACTTTACAAACACTTTGTTTTATGAAAGTAATAAATAATAACAAACTAATCACTAACAACTAGCCAGTAAGTAACCCTCAAAGACTCTCTGGTCTGTAAACATTAAAGCCACCCTGACTCTAGCTGCTGATGCATCCCTGCAGTTTAAAACTTGAGTCACATGCTTTGTAATGTGCATCCTGTGTGAGGATGTGAGCATCTTATGTGATAACAGTCAGCCAGTCAAATCATTTATTCAGAGCATGTTTGAAAACAGAAACTTCCACGAGGAGACAAGATGCAGAACTTTGAAGCAGTATAAGAAAAAGATGAAGCTGGTTTTGTAAGATGAAGGAACAAAGGAAACGGGCCAAACTCAAAAGCTCCTTTATATTTTTGAGCATTTTATTTAACATGAAAAAATAACTTTTTTTTGAGTATTCTCCATATCATTGTGAATATAAAGAATAACTGTATACAGACATTGATGCAACTATAAAATTGTGTAATACATTGAAGTAATACATGTGGAACATTATGATATTTTGGACTTTTGTTTGAGGACATTTTCTTAAATTCCCAAGATACGATACTCCCAACCAGACCACCTCTGACCTGCTCGGTCTCTCTGACCCAGTCAGTCCTCTCAGATCATCTGATGCAAATGTTTGAACTGTCTCTGGATCAGATCTCAGTGAGCTGACGGTGCTTTACTTACTGTGGTCCTGTTGTTTGGAACAAGCTGCCTGCTGACCTGAGGTCAGCTACAGCTACAGTGTTTGTCCAGACTGAAAGCCTTTTATTTTTATGAGCCTACGTGCAGAAGCTCAGTGTTTGTGTGCATGTGAATATGCTTGTGTACTCGACTTTGCTCTTTTCATTGTAAACACATACGTTTTGATGTTTTCTTCTTCCACATTAAGCACATTGAGTTTAATCTGCTACATAAATAAAACTGTACATGAATTCAGAATACAGACACCCTCTCTGCTTTTAAGATTAGGCTGAAAACTTTCCTTTTTGCCAAAGATCAGGTGGCTCTGAATAAGATAAGATAAGATAACCTTTATTAGTCCCACACGTGGGAAATTTGTTTTGTCACAGCAGGAAGTGGACAGTGCAAAAGTTATGAAGCAAAAAGCTGCTCAGTGCTGTCACAGTCTGCTGCATGGGGTGGGAGATGTTGTCCATCAGGGATGACAGCTTAGCCGCCATTCTCCTGTCACTCACCACCTCCACTGGGTCCAGAGGGCATCCTAGAACAGAGCTGGCCCTTCGGATCAGCCTGTTCAGTCTCTTCCTGTCCACAGCAGAGATGCTGCCGCCCCAGCAGACTACACCATAAAAGATAGCAGAAGCCACAACAGAGTCATAGAAGGTCTTCAGGAGTGGGCCCTCCACTCCAAACGACCTGAGTCTCCGCAGCAGGTACAGCCTGCTCTGCCCTTTCCTGTAGAGGGCGTCTGAGTTATGAGTCCAGTCCAGTCTGTTGTTCAGATGAACACCAAGGTACCTGTAGCTGTCCACAGCCTCGATGTCCATACCTTGGATGTTCAGTGGTTGCAGTGGAGAATGCTTGTGCCTGCGGAAGTCTACCACCAGCTCCTTGGTTTTACTGGCGTTGATCTGGAGGTAGTCCTGCTGGCACCAGTCCACAAAGTCTTGAGTCAGTCCTCTGTACTCCGTGTCGTCCCCATCAGTGATGAGATCGACTATTGCAGAGTCATCAGAGAACTTCTGCAGGAAGCACTGGGTGGAGTTGTGGGAGAAGTCTGCAGTGTAGATGGTGAAGAGGAACGGAGCCAGAACCGTTCCCTGTGGGGCCCCCGTACTGCAGACGACCCTGTCCGACACACAGCCCTGAGTCCTCACATACTGTGGTCGGTCGGTGAGGTAGTCCAAAATCCAGGTAGTGAGGTGATGCTCCACTCCTGAGTTCTCCAGCTTGTCCTTCAGAACCGAGGGAAGAATAGTGTTGAAGGCACTGGAGAAATCAAAGAACATGATTCTCACAGTGCTCCAGGTGAGCGAGGGAACGATGTAGGAGGTGAATGACGGCATCATCCGCTCCAATGCCAGGTTGGTAGGCAAACTGAAGTGGGTCCAGTGATGAGCTTGTTAGGCGCCGAAGCTGAGCCAGGACCAACCGCTCCAGGGTCTTCATCAGGTGGGATGTCAGAGCCACCGGCCTGTAGCTGTTGAGGTCCTTGGGGCATAGGGCAGGGATAGCTCAGTAGGTAGAGTGGTGGCCCCATGATCGGAAGGTCGGTGGTTCGACTCCACTGAACGGCTACCCTGAGGTACCCCTGAGCAAGGTACCGTCCCTACACACTGCTCCCCGTGCGCTGCATTGGTGGCTGCCCACTGCTTCACTGGGTGAATGGGTTAAATGCAGAGGAACTATTTCCCTACGGGGACTAACATGCACACTTTTTTTGAATCTTTGTCACTGGTACAACACAGGAGGTTTTCCAGAGCTGTGGGACTCTTCCCAACCTCAGGCTCAGGTTGAAGAGGTGCTCCATCACCCCACACAGTTGGTCCGCGCAGGACCTGACGACCCTCGAGCTGATGCCATCTGGGCCCGCTGCCTTCTTGCCATTAATCCTCCTCAGTTCCCTCCTAACCTGGGTGGTTGAGAGAGACAGGCTGGAGCCTTGTGTTGAGTGTGTATTGGATGCTGTTGTTAGGGGTGGGGGGGAGTGAGCAGGGTGAGTAGAGGAGGTGTGAAGTGTCTGAGGTGGAACAGCAGCAGTGGGGGTGGGTGAGTCTGCAGCCGATGTTGTAGACTGCCTCATGGATGAATTAAATCTGTTGAAGAAATGATTCAGTTCATTTGCCCACCTCACATCCCTCCCAGGCAGAGAGTTCTGCTCTTTGTGGCCTGAGATGGTTCTGAGGCCTCTCCAGACTTCACCAACGTTGTTTTGTTGAAGCTGGTTCTCCATCTTCTGCCTGTAGCTCTCCTTCCCATTCCTTATCAGTCCCCTCAACTCTCTCTGCACCCTTTTCAACTCCTCTTTGTCTTTGGATTTGAAGGCCCTCCTCTTCTGCTTGAGGACAGCTTTAATTGCTGGGGTAATCCAAGGTTTGTTGTTGGAGAAACACCGTACAGTCCTGGTAGGTACGGTGTTATCCACACAGAAATTAATGTAGTCAGTAATGCATGAAGTAAGGCTGTCGATGTCCTCTCCGTGGTCGTCACAGATCACCTCCCACACAGTCGACTCAAAACAATCCTTAAGAGCCTCCTCGCTCTCCTCCAACCATCTCTGTACTGTGTGGGTGGCTGGTGGCTCCTCCCTTAGTTACACTACAATAGGCTGCTGAATGTTCCCATGAGGCACTGTGTGTTTCTTCTTCAATCATGTGTTTATACAGCACTCTGCATTTAATTATTAGTTATTAATAATAATATTAATAATAATAATAATACATTTTATTTGAGGGCGCCTTTCAGAAACCCAAGGTCACCTTACAAAAAACACAATTAATAAAAGGAACAATAGTCATCAAAACAGAGCGTGACAACAGATAAAATCAGCATTAAAGCGAATAAGCCAGTTTAAACAGATGTGTTTTGAGCTGTGTCTTAAATATGGAAAGACAATATTTCTTAGTGCAGGAGGAAGAGAGTTCCAGAGCCGAGGAGCAGAGCGACTGAAAGCTCTGCTCCCCACAGTGATAAGGTGTGAGGACGGAACAGTAAGATGATGATCTGAGAGGGCGGGAAACAGCGGTGATATGGAGCAGGTCACACAAATATGCAGGAGCAGATTTATGGACACACTTGTATGTAAGAAGTAAGATTTTAAAATTTATCCTGGCTTCTATGGGCAACCAGTGAAGCTGCTGAAGAACTGGGGTAATATGAGCTCTTGACGGAGTGCAAGTTATGACCCGAGCTGCAGAATTTAGACGAAGTTGGAGTTTATGAAGGGACCTTTTAGGGAGACCAAATAGGAGGGAATTACAGTAATCAATACGGGATGTAATAAGACTATGGACAAGTCAAGTCAAGTCAAGTCAAGTTTATTTATAAAGCACATTTAAAAACAACCGAGGCTGACCAAAGTGCTGTACAATAAAATACAAATATAAAATACAATAAAACACAAGTACATAAAACACCTCACTGATAAAACAATAAATTAAAACAATAAGTTAAACCTTGCTAAAAGCCAATGAGAAGAGGTGAGTTTTAAGAGCAGTTTTAAAAGTTCCAAGGCTTGTGGAGAATCTGATGTGAGGAGGTAAACTGTTCCACAGTCTGGGTGCAGCCACAGCAAAAGCCCTCTCTCCCCTAGTCTTTAGTCTGTACCTGGGAACATCTAAAAGCATCAGGTCTGCTGACCTCAAAGATCTCCTGGGGCGGTAAATGCTAAGAGGCTCTGCCAGGTAAGGAGGTGCAGTACCGTTAAGAACCTTAAAAACCAACAGTAAAATTTTAAAATCAATCCTAAAAGCAACTGGGAGCCAGTGGAGAGAGCAGAGGACCGGAGTGATGTGGTCTCTCTTTTTGGAGCCGGTCAGCATGCGAGCAGCAGCGTTCTGCACCAGTTGAAGGCGATGCAGGCAGGAACGATCTAAACCAGCATAAAGGGAGTTACAGTAGTCCAGCCGTGAAGTAATAAAAGCATGGACCACCCTTTCTAGATCGTTCCTGGACAGGTAGGACTTGGATGGCAGCAGCATGGGGGGTAAGGAAGGGGCGGAGTCGGTTAATATTATGTAAGTGGAAGTATGCAAACCGGGTTATGTAATTAATGTGAGACTGGAATGAAAGAGTATTATCAAGTATGACACCCAAACTCTTAACCTGAGGGGAGGGAAGGGTGGGAGAATTTTCAATGTTAATGGAAAAGCTGTGGGATTTGGTTAAGATAGATGGTGTACCAACAAGTAAAACTTCAGTTTTATTACTGTTGAGTTTGAGGAAATTATTAATCTCTGGCTCTCTTCCAGCGTGTCTTTGTCCTGTCTTCATCTCCACTACCTGAGCCAGCCAGTCATGGGAGAGCCTGATTCTGTTGGAGGTTTCTTCCTGTTAAACGGGACTTTTTCCTTCCCACTGTCACCAAAGTGCTTGCTCACAGAGGGTTGTCTGCTTGTTGGGGTTTTCTCTGTTTTGCACTTTCAGGCAACTGTTGTTGTGATTTGGCGATATATAAATAAAATCCAATTAAACTGAACTGAAAGAATATCAGTTGGTCTTGAAGTGATTGTGCCAAGCTGCTCGGCAACCTAAGAGGGTGAAGGAGTGCGCTGTCCACAGTGGGAATGGGCTGCTACAGATTTCAACTGGGGACACGTAAGGTGGCAGGAGGAACACTTGGAAAGTCTTCTCTGTGTGAATGACATGTAGAGGAAGCAAAGTCTGAGGAAAAGGTGCATAAGTCACCCAGTCACTGAGTCATTACAGTGGCAGGGTCCTGCAGCGGTGAAGAGAGACCTGAGCTCGACAACGAGGCTGTGGAATATTTGTGGTATCTACGTTCTTAAGCTCAGCTGCTTACGAGCTCTGGGATGGACCAAAAATAATAAGACTGGATACAAGCAACAGAAATAAGTTTGCCCCACAGGGTGTCTGTGTTCAGCTTTAGAGACTGGGTGGGTCAGTCATGGGATCAGAGGAGATCAAAGTGGAGCTGCTACTCCACCATGGAAGGAGCGAGTTGTGTTCCAGACCAGGATAACTCCAGGACCTGAAACACTTCACCTTCACCTGTAGGTGACGACATGTCCTACTGGGAGGAGGATCTGGGGCAGACCCAAGCTACAAGTGTTGCCTGGCCAGGAAACCTTTGTTTGCCTTCAGACAGTATGACAGGACAAGCTGGAGAGGGTGACGGAGGAGAGGGAGGTCTTTGTGTTCAGCAGCTCAGTCTGCATCAGCACAGAGCAGCAGAAATAGACTGATGATAGATTAGAACCTCTCTTAGATTGCTGTTATTCATTCTGCAATGGTGAGATACTTTTGTCTGGTATCCTGTAAGGTTAGGTTAGAACATTTATATTCTCAGTCAGTCTCTAAGGTTTAAACAAATATGCCTTATGTAAAACTTTCACTAGGTTGGCTGTAGCTCACGAGGTTCAGCAGGGCATCCTCTAATCAGAAGGTTGTTGGTTTGATCCCTGCCTGCTCCAGTCTTCATGCCAAATATCCTTGGGCAAGATGCTAAGCCTAAGTTTCTGATGCATCCATTGGAGTGTGTGTGAATGCTAGCTAGAAAGCACTTACACTTAGAGAAACATGCTTGCATGAATTTATGTGAATGGATGAATGAGGCAACTTGTGTTGTGCTTTGTGTGCTCAGGTAGAGTAGAACAGCACTATATAAGAACCAGTTCATTTAACATCTGGAAATACCTCTAAACTGGGAGGTGGCTGTGGCTCAGGTGGTACAGTTGTTGACCAGTTGGAAGGTTTGTAGTTCAATCACTTGCTCTTCCACTTTGCATGCTAAAGGATCCTTGGCCAAGATATTGAATCCCAAGGTGTGTGTGTGTGATGACACTAGTGTGACTGGTGAGCATTCAAAATGCTAAAGTATAGATAAAAGCAGTTTGCATGAGAAACTAAGTACTGGTCAGTTTACTATTTACAGCCTTTTCTCTTTCAGCACACATGCTGTACATGCACATACAGACTCAACTCAACAAGAGATGAATCACTACAACCATCCACTGCCATGTTTATTCATGACATAAGAGATGTAGACTTGGAGTAAGAAGTCTTTAGGATTTTTGAAGCTCGCCACATGAAAGTCATTTAAATCCTTTTTCTCAGTGAATATCAGTTTAAAAAGGGTTTCTTGGTTTCCAGATTTTTGCTCTTTGACAAAACAAGACAGAACAAGAGAAAGACAGCAAAAAAAGGTAGTCCCCACACTCTGCTGTCATCTTAATCCTGATTGTGGGAGAAGGATCAGCTTCTTCTTTTTTAATAATTGGTTTTATTTTCCCGATCAGCAGATATCATGTAGCACAGGACGATCACATGCCAGAGGTATAGGAAAGATAATATTCACAACATATACTTTGACTCTGGCACACGATCAAAGGAAAACTTGTGCAAACCTCTGAGTCAAAGACTTCCTTCTTTCAGAGTTACAAGCCCTTTGTGTAAGAATTCACCTTCTAACTGCATATTAAGGATCAATGATGAATGTTAATGTTGGTCAACACAAGTGTGCGCTCTTTAGTACAAAGTAAAAGTTCTACTTTTTTCTCTATCTGCTCGTCTTGACATAAGTGACTTGCTTTGGTCACTCAAGCTTTGGCCAGGCATGTGCACATGGTCAGGATTAGCATCGTCCTGGAGAAGGAAGGTTCTTTAAATGACTTTTCAAGATGGCTGTTGGTGCCAGACGGGCTGGTCTGGCTGCTTGAATGTCCTGCTGAGTGGCACTTCAGGTCAGGAGCCTGACTGCTTGGAATTGATAAGAAGGTAATAGTAACTTAAATAACCACTAGTTACAACCAAGATATGCAGAAGGCACTACAAATCAAGACTTGAAGCAGATGGGCAACAGCAGCAGAAGACCAGGAACCTGAGGCTACAGATCGTAGGGTCTCAACGAATAAGCAACATGTATGTACTCGCCTATAAGAAGTAAATATGCCAGATATTTGTCTTTAAAGGCTCTTCTATGAAGATAAAGATGAGAACTGATCTCATTTCATGTTACCATGTTACAGCATCATGATGATTAATGAGGGTTCACACATCGCATCATGTGTACAGTAACAGTATACGCTTTAGGATATGAGCGTGATTGGATATCAGCACAGACGCTGATGGTGAATCTTATTATAACTGGTGGAAGCTCTTCAGTTCCTGGAAAAATATGGACCCACAGCATTTTACTGAACATAATGTTGACACACCCAGTAAGAAGAAAATAAGACTTGTACCCTCTGGGTGACAGCTTGTTTACACTCAGAGCCTTGCACACACACCTCAGCCCTGACGAGGTCTGGCCCACATGAAAATATGCTAATGTCGCTGCTCCCTATTTGTCTGCTTTAATTAGCTGGAGTTTGTTTCCATAGTTGGATTTGCCATGAACTGATTCCTGTTCACGACGGCTACAGATAGTTGGTGTAAGACAGAGGACATTTGATTTATGCACTGTTAACCATCAACAGTGCAGCAGCCAGAAAAACACATGAGCCACATCCAGGAATCAGCTGATTCACATTCAAGCAGCGAACACTGAAAACAGTCGGACAGCAGGACTGAAGAGATTCTTTTTGATTGTTGAACCTTCTGGACTGACTCCTGCATTTCCATCACTTATAACAGAAAGACCCCACATCGTCCTCCATCAGCTGATGGGAGGAGGTAAGAAAGAAGAGCAGACTGTGAGGAACAACACAAACTACAGGAGACAGCACGCTAGAAAGATATGCAGGAGTTACATACAAATGCATGAAGAGTGAAAAATGAGAGTGGTGTGGAAGCACTCACTGCATGATGGGAAGCCCCAGCAGCCTCACCCTGCTGCCAAATGATGAAGGGACAGCTTCATCCAGTCTTATCTTTACGCTTTATCAGAAAAGAAAGTTTGAAGCCTGAACACAGAGACTGGGTGTGTCCTAGCTGGTTCCAAAGGAGATGGGCCTCAAAGCTCAGGCTCTGCCTCTATTAGGATTAGGACTGCAGCTATCGATGATCAATCGCAAATATCAAGCGTAGTATTTACAAATACATAACAAATCTGTCCATGTGTCCATCCACGCTTATCCAATTCAGGGTCGTGGAGGAGCTGCAGGCTCCCAGTAGGGCAACAGGCAGAGTTCACCCTGGACAGACTGCCAGTCTGCTGCAACACAGAGAGACAAACAACCACTTGCACTCACATTCACACCGATTTAGATTCCCCAAGTAACCCAACACCACGAAGTGTGTGTGTTGGGATTGTTTGAAGACGTCAGAGTACCGAGAGAGAGAACTCACACAAACACATGGGTGGAATCGAGATAGATAGGTGAGCTGCTTTCCACGTACCTTAGCAAAGCTTTCTGGGAAATGACCTCCTTTTATTAGCCACCATGTGGACGTACAGACGGACCAGTGCTCCTGAGCCCACGCAGTGACTTTCCAATACTGAGGGTGTTTTCAGGGCCTGGAGATCCTGGGCATTAAGTAATGGTTCTCAGCAGTGTTGCTTTGTAAAGAGAAAGTTCTAAGGATGTTAGGCATTCGGACATTTTATTTTTTACAAATTGCTGCTGATATTATGATTATGGAGCTGATCAAAGGTGTGTCAGAGGGATAAGACTGAGGTAGACACATGCTTGACATATGTGGAACTGTACATATGTGAATCAGCTGATCTGCTTTAATGGAAAAATGTGGTGTTGAATGATAACTGTGACATATTGATGTTGCCTCTCATATAGTCAGCTATATTTAATTATTTTTGTATCAGTATGGTAAGACAGCGGAGCAACAACTGGTGTTTGTATGTAGGTCAGCCTCCGTCCTCTCCATCCTTCCTTCTATCACCCCTCAGCTCCTTCCACTCCTCTATTCCTGGGCCAGATAATAAAATGCATAAGTGTAGCATGTTATTTAAGACACTCTTCCTCTCCTTCTCCATGTAGCCAGTGCATGTTTCACTCCAAAACAAAATGCAAAGCAAAGTATGGCACCACCACTGACTGGTCCCAGCAGGCCAGCAGCTGAGTGCTTTAACGCTTCACAAACCTGTGACTTCATGGCAGTACCACCATAATAATCAGACACTATCACCACAGCAACATCAGCTTTTTATTCTGAAGTTAGCCTAAAGTTAGCTCACTAGATTCCATCTAAAGATGATTTACAATGGTCAGAATGGAAAAAAACTGAAACATGCAGCTCTGCTATCACTTTGGACATAAAGACTAACCCCCTAACCCTAAACAGCACCAACATTTGTAATTTTACTGAAGTTGGGCTAACTGGCATATAAGGGTGCGGCACCTGGTGGCGAGCAGGAGTGCTATGGTTAGTATAATATAAACAGATTTGCACTGTGAAGCTGGAGCATGAATATTAAGTTTGTTCCCCTCAGTAAAAGTTAATGTGAAGGATCCAGATGGGCAGAGACAAATGCAACCGCATCGCTGGATAAAGATGGTGTAAATGGGCCAAAGTTAAGTCAGGAGAATACCTGAGATAATCCATCCACACCTCGAGGTTAGGCATTAATATACTGCTGCATGGTTTAATTACTCGCTGTGAAAAATTCCTGATCCTCAGCTTCATGTATTCTCTGTTATCCTCAGTGATTCTTTTCTGACCCGTCCAAATATTTGGTGTCTGACAAATCGTGAGTCGATGGGCTGTAGTTGCATCGTAAGGTTTTAAAAGCTGAGCTTTAAAACGTGCTGCAGACGAATAATGGTAATAAAAACTCAGAGAGTTCGACAGTGATCACTGATTATTTTTAGGGGCTCATTTATAGTAAATAAAGAATATACTAAAACATTACAACACATTAAAATGCCAGCAGCCCAGGCTTTATATGTCATCACTTAACAACCAGATTGGTTAGTAACAGCATCCTCAGGACAGAAAGGTGGGTGTGTATGTGAACTGAACATCATATATCAGAGACCTCCCTGTACCCATCACACCAGAGTGCACAGGTGCCATGCTGACAAATACAGTGACAGCAGAGAGGGCAGTGTTGTTTTAAGCAATCATCATGTCTGTGCTGGAATCAGTATAATCCAAACATATCAAAACAAGCAAATGAGCAAGGTGTCTGTGAATAGGCTCTTCCATTAGGTTAATCACACACAGTGCCACACTCTCAGACGTGATATCATTACACCACGTTAAGCACTGTGCGAGATGCCTTTGTTTGCAGAAACACCTCAGAGGGATATCTGGGTGACAGAGGCGACGTGATAAGAGGCAGCCTCATTTGAGCTCAGCTGTTTGTTCAGATAAACACAGATACAACGCTCTGTTGTCTTTCTTTCTCTTTAGGCCTGTTTTTATTGTGCTTCACCACCACAGGCTAACTCAGTTTGCCAACTATAGGATGGACTAAATAACAAGCCAATGGCAACACTCCAATCTGGACAGTTAGTGAATGTGGAAATGCAGAGGAACAGGAAGGACACAGTGAAGGCAGTTATGTGAAGAGGATGAAGAGATGAAAGGTACAGATGACAAAGCTGTGGAGGTATGGAGAGCTCTAGGAGAGAGGGCAGTCTTGGAGAGTGAGAGGATGTCTGATCAATGTTTAAGAATAAAGATGATGTGTCGAGTTGTAGTAACTACAATAAGTACAGAGAAGGTTAGGAGGAGGTGGACTTTGAGGATCCAGAAAAACCATATGATAGATTTGAGCATTGTTTATCTGTAGTGAGAGTAGGAAGCAGGTGGAGGAGAGCCTTGAGAGGTGAAGCTATGCTCTGGTGAGAAGAGGAGCGAAAGTAAGAAGAAGCAAGACAGAATAAGTGTATGAATGAGATGGAGACAGGTGGAAAGGTGGGGTTAGTCATCCAAAGCAATGGACAGTGCACACAAGAGGCTAAGGAAAGTGTTCAAAAAGAGCAATTTATCAGGCTCGAATGAGAAATTAGCTTTTTCTATAAAAGAGGCTAAAATGAATAATTTATGTGGGGAAGAAAACACTTATTGAACTACAAGGCCATATATCATGTGCAAACGTGATGTTGCAATAAGCCTTTATTTCATCAAGTGCTTATTTCTTTCACACCTGAAAGTTGTAAAAATCAAAATTCATCTTCACAGCACTTCACAGCCCCGGGGTTACAGCAGTAACAGGGAGCACGTGCAGCACTGTCTTTCATTCCTGTGGAACATAGTTCCAGTGTTAGGGTTAGGGTTAGGGTGTGCGACAGTTCAACATGCTGTGCTAATGTTGAATCATACACAGGGAATCAAAACAGAAACAGAAGAAGAAAGCACATTTTGGACATGTTTTGGAAACTGCTGTGTTAATTATAGCAGACAGCTCCTTAAAATGCATTTGGTTCAAAGGAAAATATGTAGATAATCTCTGAGAGGCAGTCACAACCTGAAAAAACCCAGGAAAAACAAACCTGGCAACCCTCACTAAGAATACATAATCTGTTTTCCTCTCCCTCATAGACACATATTCACCACTTATATGCAGTTCATATGCATCTGTCAGTCTGTACACACACACACACACACACACACACACACACACACACACACACACACACCCTCCATAGTAATCCTGTGTTGATTACTGTATTACTAATTTAATGTGACTCTACATTGTGACGTTTATACGTTTTTTCTTGAGAAAGAAGAAAGAAAACAGAAAGAAAGAACAGGCATTGCATAGAGATTTATCGGTTATTTCCAAGTAGATAAACTCTTTATTTTGTCTTTACTTGAAACTGCAGTCGTCCGCCTACATTTACAGTATTCATGAAATGCAGTGTTGGGTAAGTTACTTTAAATTAGTAACTTAGTTACATTACTAGTTACTTCTCTCAAAAGTAACTCAGTTACTTCAAGTTACTCGTTACTTTCAGAGTAACTAGTTACTAGGGAAAGTAACTTTGGTTTTACTCAGAATTCTCTTGTTAATGTGTTGCTTCCGTAACTGGATACCCAGCCAGATTGCCAGTCTTCTAGCTTGCTTACTTGCCACAAGTGCACTGTGCCACCTACCAATAGAAAGGAAAAAATAATGTGCACACTTCCACGAGAGAAATCCCACGCCTGATTCTATCCTAGCCTGCTTTTTACATCCAACACAAAAACTGCAGTCGTGGTGCTTTCGATTGTACTCAGAACTCGGAAATTCTGCCTTCTGAATAGGAAGATGTAGGTAACACCAGACTGCAGATGAGCTGCATACAGGGCTGGACTGGGACAGAAAATTGGCCCGGGCATTTTGACTAGAGACTGGCCCACCATTATAGGAAAAATCAAAAGCCTTTCCCTGTTAATGCCCTACCTGCCCCCTGGCAACACTTTGCTAGACCCGCCCCTGCACAGTTACCAGCTGTCAGCTACCTAAAAAAGGATCCTGGTGTTATTTGTCTCTCAGAAACAGTTCATAACTTCCCTTCAACTCATTCATGTCACCTAAAAGGTAAACCTGTTTCTCCATCACAGCTCTGATGATTCAGTAAGGACATCTCCTGGTTTCATCTTCATGTTTCCCTCTCACCACATATCCAAACCGACATAATGACCAGCAGCTTTTTTACAGCTGTGGCTCCAGCAAACATCAGCTGATACTAGAAATTAATATTAAATAAATTCTAACAACAGCTGATCAAGCTTAAACGTGCTGCTGTTGTTTAGCGCGACATCCACTGGTTTCCTCTTTCTGGCGCAAAGTGGGCGATAAATAAACAAGAGAGAAAAGCCGATCAGCTGATCATTGATCAGTTTCATGATTGAAGTAGAAACGGGAGAGAGGGGAGAGAATGAGAGAAGAAGAGACAGCTGTGCAGCAAAGACACAGAATAACTCCAGCTTTGTGTCTGTTTCATTGTAGCTGAAGTCCGGGACAAACTGTTCCTTTTCACCTCAATAAGAAACGCGTAATATTTTCTCTGAATACGAGACGATTATGGGACGGTTGGCAACTCTAATATTTAACCTTATGAACAAAATAAAGTTCAACATCAGTAACATAGCACCACCCAGCTGTATAGAAACTCCGTCATGCTAGCTAGTACGCAGTACGAAAAAGTCAGCATAACGAAAATAAACTCCACCTAAACTTGGTTTATATCTGACCCAGATGGACTGCAGGTTATAACTTCTTACCTGAAGTTCAGTTCACCTGACACTCGGACCGGCGGCCGCTTCGGGTCTCTCCTCTTGCCTCCCCTTTCCTTCATCCACCTGCTGGCTTCCACCACTTGCTAATGTTATTGAATCTGTGGAAGCTCCGCGATAGCCACCACACGAAGTAACGAATAACGAGCCTATCTAAATCCCAGTAACGAGTAACGCGTTCCTGGTTTTGGCATAATAACTAGTTACCGAGCTCGTTACCACAATAATAACGTAGTTACTGTAACGCGTTACTTAATAACGCGTTAGTCCCAACACTGATGAAATGCCACCCAGACAGGATTCACCTGTTTTAATCAATATAACTTTTGAGGCAGTTTGCTTTGACTCCAACCTGGCAACCCAACTCAAGCCACCTGTTGACCTTTATTTTGTTTAGATATCTCTATTCTGCTGCAGTCCTGGGTTTACTAATAGCTGCATTTCCCAATTAAAGCCACAGCTGACAGTTCAGGCTTTACTTTGGAAGATCATAAGTTTATTTGCTCTGTAGCTTTTAATCATAATGTTCCTAGATACCAATTTAACGTCACACTCTATATTTAAGCTACTAAGGAAAGTACACAGAAACCTGCTCATCCCAGGAACCAGGCTGTGATGAGGTCCACTATGGGCAACTGTTGCGGAGAAATGGCAAAATTGAGAAAGAAAGATAACGAAAGATAAGAGAGACAACAAAATTAGAAAGACAACGCAGGAAATCCCACACCTTGCTTTCAAAAACACTCAGTCTGAACCTACACCACTCAGAGAAGAACACACACCTGAGGACTCCAAAACACAAACTTACAGTGGGGCAAAAAGGTATTTAGTCAGCCACCGATTGTGCAAGTTCCCCCACCTAAAATGATGACAGAGGTCAGTAATTTGCACCAGAGGTACACTTCAACTGTGAGAGACAGAATGTGAAAAAAAAAAAATCCATGAATCCACATGGTAGGATTTGCAAAGAATTTATTCGTAAATCAGGGTGGAAAATAAGTATTTGGTCAATAACAAAAATACAACTCAATACTTTGTAACATAACCTTTGTTGGCAATAACAGAGGTCAAACGTTTACTATAGGTCTTTACCAGGTTTGCACACACAGTAGCTGGTATTTTGGCCCATTCCTCCATGCAGATCTTCTCGAGAGCAGTGATGTTTTGGGGCTGTCGCCGAGCAACACGGACTTTCAACTCCCGCCACAGATTTTCTATGGGGTTGAGGTCTGGAGACTGGCTAGGCCACTCCAGGACTTTCAAATGCTTCTTACGGAGCCACTCCTTTGTTGCCCGGGCGGTGTGTTTTGGATCATTGTCATGTTGGAAGACCTCGTTTCATCTTCAAAGTTCTCACTGATGGAAGGAGGTTTTGGCTCAAAATCTCACGATACATGGCCCCATTCATTCTGTCCTTAACACGGATCAGTGGTCCTGTCCCCTTGGCAGAAAAACAGCCCCATAGCATGATGTTTCCACCCCCATGCTTCACAGTAGGTATGGTGTTCTTGGGATGCAACTCAGTATTCTTCTTCCTCCAAACACGACGAGTTGAGTTTATACCAAAAAGTTCTACTTTGGTTTCATCTGACCACATGACATTCTCCCAATCCTCTGCTGTATCATCCATGTGCTCTCTGGCAAACTTCAGACGGGCCTGGACATGCACTGGCTTCAGCAGCGGAACACGTCTGGCACTGCGGGATTTGATTCCCTGCCGTTGTAGTGTGTTACTGATGGTGACCTTTGTTACTTTGGTCCCAGCTCTCTGCAGGTCATTCACCAGGTCCCCCCGTGTGGTTCTGGGATCTTTGCTCACCGTTCTCATGATCATTTTGACCCCACGGGATGAGATCTTGCGTGGAGCCCCAGATCGAGGGAGATTATCAGTGGTCTTGTATGTCTCCCATTTTCTGATGATTGCTCCCACAGTTGATTTTTTCACACCAAGCTGCTTGCCTATTGTAGATTCACTCTTCCCAGTCTGGTGCAGGTCTACAATACTTTTCCTGGTGTCCTTCGAAAGCTCTTTGGTCTTGGCCATGGCGGAGTTTGGAGTCTGACTGTTTGAGGCTGTGGACAGGTGTCTTTTATACAGATGATGAGTTCAAACAGGTGCCATTCATACAGGTAACGAATGGGGGACAGAAAAGCTTCTTACAGAAGACGTTACAGGTCTGTGAGAGCCAGAGATTTTCCTTGTTTGAGGTGACCAAATACTTATTTTCCACCCTAATTTACGAATAAATTCTTTACAAATCCTACCATGTGGATTCATGGATTTTTGTTCCACATTCTGTCTCTCACAGTGGAAGTGTACCTCTGGTGCAAATTACTGACCTCTGTCATCATTTTAAGTGGGGGAACTTGCACAATCGGTGGCTGACTAAATACTTTTTTGCCCCACTGTAACAATGTGGTGTATGCTGTACAGTGCAGTGAGGAATGCCCAGACCTCTACATTGGAGAGACCAAACAGCCACTTCACAAGCGCATGGCACAACACAGAAGAGCCACCTCCACAGGACAAGACTCAGCAGTCCATCTGCATCTTAAGGATAAAGGTCACTCTTTCGAGGATGCCAATGTTCACATTTTGGACAGAGAGGACAGATGGTTTGAAAGAGGAGTGAAAGAAGCATCTATGTCCACTGTGAGCGACCATCTTTGAACAGAGGCGGTGGTTTACGACACCAACTGTCTGCCATCTATAATCCAGTTTTGAGATCCCTCCACAGACGCCTTAACGCCCACTCACATCCTGGGCCATCTGATCTCAGGAATTCGCATGATAGGGTGGGGCCAGGTTTCACAATGAGCTCACCTGAAACCCTGGCTGATTGGGACCCACACCCAGTTTCACACCTTGGCTCATGTGATTAGGTAGAGGATCATCAGGGGGTCCTTTGTCCCTCTTTGGGGGGGAAACTCCCACTGGGTTTAAATCTGGGACTCTCCACCATTTGACCTTAGAACTGAAGAAGCTTCTCGGATGAGAGGTGAAACGTCTTCAAGCACCTTAGACTATGTTTAACTGTGTTATAGAGTCTGACAGCTGCCGGTAGCGCTCCTTCCTACACTGTAGGTGTAAAAGTCTACTGCTGAACGAGCTGCTCAGTGCTCGTACAGTCTCACGCAGGGAGGTGGGAGGTGTTGTCCATGATGGCTGTTAGCTTAGACAACATCCTCTCCTCCCCAACCCAGTGTTGCCAACTCCTCAGTAAGGAAAATCGCTATTGGTTGTCCTAAAAGTCGCTAGAAGTCGCTAAATGACGTCATCACCTAATTTGCATAATTGGTCATGCTAATCTAATTGTAACCTATGCTGTTGGAGAGAGAAATAACATCGTGGAAGAGACATAAAGTGAGTAAAAAACGTCCTAAATGCATTTAGAGTTCATTTAGAACTACAAATTAAATTTCTTTTAGCAATCATTGTTTTTTAATGTCACAATTCCAACCCTGGTCCTTTACCCGGGCTTGGACCAGCAAGTGACCCGAAATAGGCACTCTGGTGGAGTTACTTTGTGTGTGTGTTTATAAGTAGTTTTAAACCTCGTGATCCACAAAACAGCATAAGAGTAAAAGAGTACAGGGAATGCAGAATTATTAAGCAAATGAGTATTTTGTCCACATCATCCTCTTCATGCATGTTGTCTTACTCCAAGCTGTATAGGCTCGAAAGCCTACTACCAATTAAGCATATTAGGTGATGTGCATCTCTGTAATGAGAAGGGGTGTGGTCTAATGACATCAACACCCTATATCAGGTGTGCATAATTATTAGGCAACGTCCTTTCCTTTGGCAAAATGGGTCAGAAGAAGGACTTGACAGGCTCAGAAAAGTCAAAAGTAGTGAGATATCTTGCAGAGGGATGCAGCAGTCTCAAAATTGCAAAGCTTCTGAAGCGTGATCATCGAACAATCAAGCGTTTCATTCAAAATAGTCAACAGGGTCGCAAGAAGCGTGTGGAAAAACCAAGGCACAAAATAACTGCCCATGAACTGAGAAAAGTCAAGCGTGCAGCTGCCAAGATGCCACTTGCCACCAGTTTGGCCATATTTCAGAGCTGCAACATCACTGGAGTGCCCAAAAGCACAAGGTGTGCAATACTCAGAGACATGGCCAAGGTAAGAAAGGCTGAAAGACGACCACCACTGAACAAGACACACAAGCTGAAACGTCAAGACTGGGCCAAGAAATATCTCAAGACTGGTTTTTCTAAGGTTTTATGGACTGATGAAATGAGAGTGAGTCTTGATGGGCCAGATGGATGGGCCCGTGGCTGGATTGGTAAACGGCAGACAGCTCCAGTCTGACTCAGACGCCAGCAAGGTGGAGGTGGAGTACTGGTTTGGGCTGGTATCATCAAAGATGAGCTTGTGGGGCCTTTTCGGGTTGAGGATGGAGTCAAGCTCAACTCCCAGTCCAACCCGTTCTCACTCCCAAAGCGTAACATTTTACGCTAGGTGACAAATCGTCACCATATTACGTTTTCGGCTACCCACCACGTTCCTAAATGACGACCTCGGAAAAAGAGGAAATATGAGAACCGTCTGGACTGAACCTACACATGTTCGCTCTTTTTCTTCAAATCGCTTAGAAACACGCTATTTAACATCATTAAAGTCCTGGTTAAGGTCAGGAATAAGGTTATGGTCAGGGCTAGGGATAAGGTTAGGTTTAGGGCTGGAATACAGGGCTGGAACGTCTACTACCGCGGGAGCGTCATTGCACTGGATTCCAGCCTTAACCCGCCGCGTACCATAAGAACGCCGAAGGTCTCCTTTCGCGTTCCTCAGGAACGCCGCGGGACGTGACAAAACGTCGACATGTTACGCCTCGGGAGTGAGAACGCTCTGCCCAGTCCTACTGCCAGTTTCTGGAAGACACCTTCTTCAAGCAGTGGTACAGGAAGAAGTCTGCATCCTTCAAGAAAAACATGATTTTCATGCAGGACAATGCTCCATCACACGCGTCCAAGTACTCCACAGCGTGGCTGGCAAGAAAGGGTATAAAAGAAGAAAAACTAATGACATGGCCTCCTTGTTCACCTGATCTGAACCCCATTGAGAACCTGTGGTCCATCATCAAATGTGAGATTTACAAGGAGGGAAAACAGTACACCTCTCTGAACAGTGTCTGGGAGGCTGTGGTTGCTGCTGCACGCAATGTTGATGGTGAACAGATCAAAACACTGACAGAATCCATGGATGGCAGGCTTTTGAGTGTCCTTGCAAAGAAAGGTGGCTATATTGGTCGCTGATTTGGTTTTGTTTGGTTTTTGAATGTCAGAAATGTATATTTGTGAATGTGGAGATGTGATATTGGTTTCACTGGTAAAAATAAATAATTGAAATGGGTATATATTTGTTTTTTGTTAAGTTGCCTAATAATTATGCACAGTAATAGTCACCTGCACACACAGATATCCCCCTAAAATAGCTAAAACTGAAAACAAACTAAGAACTACTTCCAAAAACATTCAGCTTTGATATTAATGAGTTTTTTGGGTTCATTGAGAACATGGTTGTTGTTCAATAATAAAATTATTCCTCAAAAATACAACTTGCCTAATAATTCTGCACTCCCTGTAGTCGTGTGTCTTTGGCACTTCAGCAATAAAGCTGTGTTTTTGAGTCGAGCTCTGCCTGACGAGTCTGCATGTTGGGTCTCCTTCACCCTTTGCCTCATGACAGGTTTTTATGTGGTCCAGTGATACTTTGGCCAACGGTCAGGTCAGTGATCACAGTTTCATCTTTGTTATGTAAATACTCATTTCTCTCTGTTGTCTTACAGTATGAATATTGTGGTAATGGTAACCTGAAAGAAACCAGTAAGTGTTCCTTTGCCACAAGGAGTCGCCATGGCCAGAAAGCTTCACATCTTTGACTGGACAGCGTTTTACGCCACATGCTCCTGGTGACACAGCACCAATCAGGATTTCATAATGACTGAGTGAAAATAGGCTTTAAGCTTTTTAAAGGGTCTCAACATCTCTGTACATGTTTTAATGCTAAATGACATTTAATATGTGTCGTGTTGATGGGTTTGAGGGAAGGTAATGTGCACGCATAACTTGCTTCTCCGGTGAGGGTTAAGTGTATCCTGCGGCATAAAAGTGGGCACCACTGGCTTATCCTCATCAACATGAAGAAATGCAGCTTCTGATAGGTGGGAGAATAAAGTACAACGGAGCTTGATTTAAGTAAGAAATAAAGAATGAGAAGCAAAGCAAGCAAACACATGTGTGAAATCAGCTAAAGGCATTAAACTCAGTGAATTCTAATTACATTGCATCCTGTTGTTGAATGAATCACATATTCTACAATAACAAATAGAAAATGATTTTAATGTAACCAGTAGCCTGATACAGGTTTGATGTTACTTGGTGATTTGAAAGTGTCAGAATAGGAAAGAAAAAGGTTCGGCTCTTCTGCCCTCTGCTCTTCTTCCCTTTTCGATCTTGAGCGATCGTGGCTCAAGAGTTGGGAGTTCGCCTTGTAATCGGAAGGTTGCCGGTTCGAGCCCCTGCTTGGACAGTCTCGGTCATTGTGTCCTTGGGCAAGACACTTCACCCGTTGCCTACTGGTGGTGGTCAGAGGGCCCGGTGGCGCCAGTGTCCGGCAGCCTCGCCTCTGTCAGTGCGCCCCAGGGTGGCTGTGGCTACAATGTAGCTGCCATCACCAGTGTGTGAATGGGTGGATGACTGGATATGTAAAGCTCTTTGGGGTCCTTAGGGACGAGTAAAGCGCTATATAAATACAGGCCATTTACCATTTTTCTGGGAGGCAGAGCGTACAGCCCGGGGAGGTGTGAGAAGCCAGATCGGGCACCCTCCTTCCGGCTCTCCTCTCTGCTCTCTCCTGTCTTATCTCATTTACTTGTCTTACTTCTTACGTCTAGTGATAATGGCCTAAACACCCGATGAATCCAACATCCACTACTGACGATGTGTCCCAAATTTTAATATGATAATTTAGATCAGATCTCTAATCCCTAAACCTAATCAAGGAAAAATGGCAGATTAGCCTGGGTAAAAGAACGAAGGTTGAGGCACAAAACGATGTGTGCTGCTGGAAAAGTTTCTGGGCTGCTTTTCCTCATAACAGCCATCCCTCAAGAGTTTTTCATTTAAAGCGATGCATTGTCAGGGATCCTAACAGCTAGTCCTTTACTGAATCAGAACTCTGGAGTGATCCAGTGACCGCTGCGACAGGGCAGCTGACAATCAGGGAAAGACCAGATGACAGCCTGGAAAGACTGCTGACAGGAGGGAATAGACCCTAATGGGGCTGGTGTGGGTTAGTGCCTCATACCAGCAGGACCCAGCGCTTTTTAGTGTACTTGGGTACACCCATTATTACTACACAGGGCTGGACTGGGACAAAAAATCGGCCCGGGCATTTTGACTAGAGACCGGCCCCCCAGGTATTATAGGAAAAACCATAAAGCCTTTGAATGAAAACAAACACTGTTGTGACAGTGATGTACAGTCTTGTTGGTATATATGTATGATTTCTATATGTTGTACATCAGATAAAAACTTTGGTTGTAAGATTCAGATAATTATTTAATAACAGCGAGACATTTTAAATGAGAATAACAAAGAAAAGTATTTCTTTGTGCCCCCCCTCTCCCTGTTAATGCCCTACCTGCCCCCCTGGCAAAACTTTGCTAGACCCGCCCCTGCACAGTTACCAGCTGTCAGCTACGTAAAAAAAGGATCCTGGTGTTATTTGTCTCTCAGAAACAGTTCATAACTTTAACTCATTCATGTCACCTAAAAGGTAAACCTGTTTCTCCATCACAGCTCTGATAGTACAAGATGGCGCTGGAGTGACGGCAGCCTTTCCAAGTAGCTCTGCAACACCGCACCTTTTTTGTTAACTTTAACTTTTTAGACTAGGCTTTTCAAACTTTTTTTCACCTTCCTCTACTTATACCTCTTAGATATAGCGATACAAGATGGATAATGCACTTTTCAAAACTTCTGGAACCAGCTCCTTCATCTATTCGAGAGTGGAGCTGCTGGCACTAAGAACAAAGGGACAGACCGGCATGCGACACAACATCCCGGCCGAGCTAAAGAGGAGCTACAGAGGCTGCAAAGCTGGAGCGAGGAGAGCGGATCACCGGAGGCGATTCAAACCATCAATCCCGACAGTGATCATGGGCAACGTGAACTCGTTACAGAATAAGATTGACGAACTGTGCGCTCTGAACAACCACAGACTATACCGTGAGTGCAGCTTGTTTATCTTCACGGAGACGTGGCTAACCGAGCTAACGCCGCAGGCTAACGTAGACCTATGTGGTTTCACATCCGTGAGAGCCGATAGGGACACGCAGGCCAGCGGAAAAAGCAGAGGTGGGGGACTCATTGTCTACGTTAACAACAGATACTGTAACCCTGGACACGTCTCCGTTAAAGTTTCGGTATGCCGTCCGGACCTGGAGCTGCTAGCTGTTAGCTTGCGGCCATATTATCTACCTCGGGAGTTCAGTCATGTGATCTGTGTGTGTGTTTACATCCCTCCGAGGGCCGACGCAACAGCTGCCTGTGAGAAAATACACACAGTCACAGCAAGACTTCAGACACAAAACCCCGAGGCTTTCATTATTATATCTGGAGACTTTAACCATGCCACACTGGACTCTACTCTGGCTGCTTTTCACCAGTTTGTGAATTGTCCCACAAGGAGCAACAGGACAATTGACCTACTGTATGCTAATGTGAGAGATGCATACAGAGCCACCCCCCTCCCCCCACTAGGGAAGTCAGACCACAACCTGGTTTACCTACAGCCACAATACACACCCCTCGTCCAAAGGCAGCCTGTCACAACGCGCTCCATCCGGAGATGGACCCCAGAAAAGGAGGATGCTCTGAGGGACTGCTATGACACCACAGACTGGGATGTGCTCCTGAGCCCACATGGTGAGGACATAGAGGGGGCGACACACTGTCTTACAGACTACCTCAACTTTTGTGTGGACACAGTCGCCCCTGCTAAGACGGTACGGTGTTATCCTAAAAACAAACCGTGGGTAACACAGGAAGTCAAAGCTGTCCTCAACATGAAGAAGAAGGCTTTCAGGAGCAAAGTGAAGGAGGAGATGAAAGCAGCACAGCGGGAGGTGAAACGCTGCCTGAGGGAAGCAAAGGACACCTACAGGAGGAAGGTGGAGCAGAAGTTGGAGAGGAACAATATGAGGGAGGTCTGGAATGGTGTGAAAACCATCACAGGCCACAACACCAAGAAAAGCACAGTGGGGGGGACTGTGGAGAAGGCAAACGAACTCAACAACTTCTTCAACAGGTTTGACCAGCCCACAACCCCCCCACCCTCACCCTCACCTTCACTACAGAGTCCTCTCCCCACTCTCCTGCCTCCCTCGCTTCCCCCCCTTCCTGACACCATGACACCCCCCTCCTCCAATCCCTCTCTCAGCAGCAAGACATCTCCCCCCCTCCCCTCCTCCCAAACATCTCCCAGTGTCACAGTGGATCAGGTCAGGAGACAACTGAGGAAGCTTCGCCCCAGAAAGGCAGCAGGCCCAGACAAGGTGTGTCCTAGGATGCTAAAGGCGTGTGCTGCTGAACTTGGGGAGCCGCTACAACGAGTCTTCAACCTCAGTCTGCGACTGGGGAGAGTGCCCGCCCTATGGAGGACATCCTGCATCGTCCCGGTCCCCAAAAGGAACCGGCCCAATGAGCTGAATGACTTCCGACCGGTGGCACTGACGTCACATCTTATGAAGACTCTAGAGCGGCTCTTCCTCAACCTCCTCCGACCACAGGTACAACATGCCCAGGACCCACTACAGTTTGCATACAAGGCGGGTGTCGGAGTGGAGGATGCCATCCTGTACCTCCTACACAGAGCCCACTCACACCTGGATGGGGGAAAAGGCACGGTCAGGATCCTGTTTCTTGACTTTTCCAGTGCCTTTAATACCATCCAGCCCTGTATGCTTCAGGAAAAACTGAACAGGATGGAGGTGGACCCCTGCCTGGTGGCCTGGATCTCCGACTACCTCACCGACAGACCACAGTACGTCAGGCTGAAGGACATCACGTCTGACACTGTGGTCAGCAGCACAGGAGCACCACAGGGAACTGTGCTGTCCCCTCTTCTCTTCACCCTGTACACCTCTGACTTCTGCTACAACTCTGAATTATGCCATATTCAGAAGTTTGCAGATGACACGGCCATCATGGGGTGTATCTGGGATGATCAGGAAGAGGAGTACAGAAGTCTGGTGAGGAACTTTGTCGCATGGAGTCACACAAACCACCTGCAACTCAACACCTCAAAGACTAAGGAACTGGTTGTGGACTTCGGGAGGTCTAGAGCAGGTCCACTGCCGGTTCAGATAGAGGGGGAGGAGGTGGAGGTGGTCAACAAGTACAAGTACCTCGGGCTGTGGGTGGACAATAAACTGGACTGGTCATGCAACACAGAGCACCTGTATAAAAAAGCCCAAAGCCGACTGTACTTCCTCAGGAGGCTGAGGTCTTTTAACATCTGCAGGAAGCTCCTGAGGATGTTTTACCAGTCGGTGGTTGCTGGAGTACTTTTCTATGCTGTGGTGTGCTGGGGGAGCAGCACAGCAAAGAAGGACTCATCCAGGCTGGAGAAACTGATCAGGAGGGCTAGCTCTGTGGTCGGCATGAAGCTGGACACTCTGGTGACAGTGGCAGAGAAAAGGACATTAAAGAAACTGATGGACATTATGGACAATGCCAGGCATCCTCTGCACACGGCCATTAACAACCAGAAGAGTCTGTTCAGTGACAGGTTGCTTCTCCCCAAGACAAGAACTAACAGACTTAAAAACTCCTTTGTCCCACACGCCATCAAACTGTTTAACTCCTCTCTGGAGGGGAGAGGGAGGGGAAACAGGAGGACAAAGGAGGGAACAACTAAGCTGTAGTGCCTCTTCACCTCACTGTGCAATACCTTTTGTAAATAGTCAACAGTGCAATAGACTCAATACTTGAAATGTGCAATTCACTTGTATTTTTATTTTTATTCCTATTTATTCTATTTATCCCCTTCGTATATTTTATTTATATTTGTTTCTGTATTTATATATGTGTGTGTGTGTGTGTGTGTGTGTGTGTGTGTGTGTGTGTGTGTGTGTGTGTGTGTGTGTGTGTGTGTATATATATATAACAATTCTGTAACTGTAACTTTGGTCGTTGCTGTGCTTTTTTTGGAAATCGAATTTCCCAGAGGAACCCACCCGAGGGATTAATAAAGATCTATCTTATCTTATCTTATCTTATCTTATCTGATGATTCAGTAAGGACATCTCCTGGTTTCATCTTCATGTTTTCCTCTCATCACATATCCAAACCGACATCATGACCAGCAGCTTTACAGCTGTGGCTCCAGCAAACATCAGCTGAGACTAGAAATTAATATTAAATAAATTCTAACAACAGCTGATCAAGCTTAAACGTGCTGCTGTTGTTTAGCGCGACATCTCCTGGTTTCCTCTTTCTGGCGCAAAGTGGGCGATAAACAAACAAGAGAGACGATCAGCTGATCACTGATCAGTTTTCATGATTGAAGGAGAAACAGGAGAGAATGAGAGGAGAAGAGGCAGCTGTGCAGCAAAGACAGAAAAACTCCAGCTTTGTGTCTTTTCCATTGTAGCTGAAGTCCGGGACAAACTGTTCCTTTTCACCTCAATACGAAACGCGTAATATTTTCTCTGAATACCAGATGATTCCGCTTTTTAGGGGGCGGTTGGCAACTCTACTAACTAACCTTATGAACAAAATATCAGTAACATCATAGCACCCACCCAGCTGTATAGAAACTCCGTCATGCTAGCTGGTACGCAGTACGAAAAAGTCAGAATAATGAAAATAAACTCCACCTAAACTTGGTTTATATCTGATCCAGATAGACTGCAGGTCAGAACTTCTTACCTGAAGTTCAGTTCACCTGACACTCGGACCAGCGGCCGCTTCAGGTCTCTGCTCCTCCTGCCTCCCCTTTCCTCCTCCACCTGCTGGCCTCCACCACTTGATAATGTTACTGAATCTGTGGAAGCTCCGTGATAGCCACCACACGAAGTAACGAATAACGAGCCTATTTAAATCCCAGTAATGAGTAACGCGTTCCTGGTTTTGGCATAATAACTAGTTACCGAGCTCGTTACCACAATAATAACGTAGTTACTGTAACGCGTTACTTAATTAGTCCCTACACTGCTGATGACACAGATGAAAACACTACACAGGAAACAATTTAGTCAGCTGAAACATCCATGTTTGAGCTGGTTTCTGTTTCTGAACAAGAAACTGAAGCAAAGGAGATTCTGGCTTCATTTCATGGTTTGATCAAAGAGCTGAAACTGTATCACTGTGTCGTGCTTTTGTATTTCTGGGGCAGTTTGAGTTCTTGTTGGCAGAGTCGTGACCACGTTTGAGAGGGAGAGTTTCAGGGATCAGTCTGAGTTATTATTTTACTGGTTCTGCATCACTTTATATTCAGTACTGGTGTGTGATTTGTTGCAGTGATCTGATGGGTAAAATCTGAAAAACAGGAAACTCATCCAGTGAAATTACGTGGTTGGTGAGCCTGAGAAATATTTTGATGGCACAAAATATTCACACAGATTACTAAGGTCTGATGTGTAAAGGCCTTTAGAGTAAGAGTGGGCTTTCCAGTGTAGTTAGGGTTCCAGTTAAACAAGCAGGAGTTATGGTCAGGATTCATTTTATTGCAATGTAATGTAATGTAATGATGTGTGAGGACAGCTACAGCTCTCTCGGTTCCTATGTAGTTAACAAGACTAGGAGCTGCTGCATGCTCAGTTTTACAGGGTTACATCAGGCCTCTGTCTCTCTTACACAGTGCACACAGTGCACACACATGCTTGCACATGGCACTGATCTTATCTGAGCATGTTGTCACTTTTTGTCTCAACATGTTTCTCATTGATC
>NC_140564.1:1616452-1641452 GCF_057381845.1 Rhamphochromis longiceps
GTGTAAAACAGAGGACAACGTCTCAATAGAGCCCTCAGATTGAAAACTTCACTCATGGATGTGGGAATCCAATCCAGTGGGATTGGCATTGAGCAGGCTAAATAAGGATGGATTGTATGCCTCCAGCCTAATTGTTTGTTAGCCCACTGTGGAGTGGATACTTTTGTCTGCTATCTTCTACTTTCACATTTCGTATTTTATGTCTGTCACATAAGAAACAAAAGCTTCTCATTTGAGGAAGCTAAAGTAACCTGTGCATAGTTCTGCATCACCCCCACACCTACACCCTACAACTGCTGAGGTTGTGCTGGCAAACTCAGTTTTATTTAGTTTTTTACACACGTTTTACACTATTGAGTGTGCTCCAGCCACCGCTCTGCTATCCGAACCTCTCACGCCTCCTCTGGGTCCTGGAGCTGCTTTGATAGGGGACAGATGGTTAGAGTAATGACCCCATCGCTCCTCTGCTGCTGAGAAACAGACCACACCCACCACAAAATGTTAACACAGATTTATATGTATTTTCATGCTGAGGGCGATCTCAGTGCTGTGTTTATTTCTGACATGACAGCTACACTTCTGACTTCTGAAACCTCAAACTGGACCTCAGACTTTGGAGTGGCTGAATCCTTGAATCGATCCCTTTCAGTTATGTCTCTCTGTCTGTTGTCAGCACATGTAGGGACAGTGCACAGCGACCCTTCGACCATCCCATCAGTGTGTTGGACCACCAGGTAAATGGCGGGCATGCCAGATTACCAGTCCAGCCCTGTGCAGCAGTGAGCTGAATACGTTAGTTTCATTCCATCAGCCTTAAAACGTTGACCTTCACCCAAAGATCAAGCACTCCTAAGAATCAGTCTTTCCAAAAAGACTCACTAACTGAACAAAATGACTCTTTTTCAACTTAATTCACCACTTGCCCACCTTCAAATGATCTCTGTCCCTCTCTGTGTTTTGCTCCTTCACACGGATGTGATTGCTTTTAGTACCTTCTCTTTACTCTCATCTTCCCCTGGTTAATCCCTCAGTCAAGGCCACCCGTCTCTCCTTTAAGGCTTTCAAGTCTTAACAAGCCAATTAGGAGACTTGATTTTTTTCTTGCATCCACCCGGCCACAACACCTCGCTTTCTCTTTTTCAATCTTCTTTTTTAGCCCAGTCTTTAGTCTATTTTCACGATGATTGTTTAGAATTCCCTCCACTCTTCAACAGTAATTCCTCCAATCTTCTTTCCTTGTGTTCTTTTACCTTCACATAGTCTTCAAACATTGGCCTTCTTTGTATTACTGCAGAGCATGTTTATTTGTTTTAATGACGAGGATTAAAGAAAGTGAAAAGTTATTCTTTCCACGGAAGATGGTCAGCATTTTATAATAATGCTTGAGCTAAAATGTCTTAAAAGGCACAAAAAAACAACAGTTCAAGTAATATAAACTGACTGACCTCTACATATTCATCCACCCAAGTTCTTCATGTCCTGCTTAGTGTTAAAGAGAGGTACAATATTATCCCAAATGTCACTGGACAAGCAGTGTACACCCTGAATGGCTGTCAGACCAACACATGGCTTACACGGAGCCTACATAGGTACCTGTGCTGCATCCACACATACGAGGGTTTTTTCATTATTCTGTAAATATCTTGACCAAATGACAGAAATGGTTTTAGTGGAGCCGTCGCTGTCAACAAGCAATTCTTAAGAAAGGAAAACAGGAAGAAAAGGGCGAGGTATGCTGAATTATACAACTGCTGGACTGGAAATCAGTGGCAGCAGGGCTGATGGAGTGATAAATTCAAGTTTCAATGGTTTTGGGCTGCAGTGGTGTTAGAGATCTTGTCAAAACTGATGCAACGAGCACAAAAAAGTTCTGTCAAATTTTAATGGTGTACTTGAAACATCTGCTAGTGTAATAAAGGATAACAGAATAGGAAAAACACACCATCAGCCATGAGTTGGCCTCCCTAGACCTCAAAATTGGCACAAAACACATAATGAAACCTGACAAACACATGTTTTGTAATTAAACAAAATGAATCAAATCAAAACAATTCTCATTGAGTTCAGTGACAGCAACAGGGACAATTTTATGACTAGAATTACTGAAACAGTGTTACCTTGATAAAGAACTGAGCAAAAAGCAGTGAAAAGAGAGATTCTTGAAGCTCCTTCAAACAGGACTATTCCTGAAGAGACAAAAAGCCAAGGTGGAACCATCACATTCCACAGTTACTTGTACAAACCCTGTTGTTGGATCAACTAATTTTTTCTTATTTCCACTATCCTTATTGTTCAGTCTTAAGTGACACCTTATTGCAATGGGAATCTGACACCGACTATGACTTAGACAGTTACTTTGTTTAACCAAGACTCAGTTGAATTCAGGGGAGATGTCCTGTATCTGGGAAGATTCTGTATGGTTCCCGTTTGTCATGTGGTAAACTCTCCAGCGATCAAACAGATGGAATGTCGGTTGTTATTAAATTACAGAAGTTTAAAACGTTTCTATAATATCTATGAGATAGTAACAGTGAAAAAGTAAGAGATGATTTAACTATATTTGTTTGGATGGGTGAATAATGTCCCTCACACAGAGGCTCTCACTTGTTACTAAAGACATAAAAGACAAACATCTCATTCCCTGCAGTGCTGGCAGAATCCAATGAAAGAAATCAGCCATGCAGACTCACACACACGCACACACAGAGACACACACGCACACACAACCCCGTTCAGCTATCTTAGTGAGGACCTTCATTGACATAATGCTTTCCCTAGCCCTTTACCCTAACCATTAAAAACGAATGCCTAACACTAAACCTAACCATAACCTAATTGTAACCCTGACACTAAAACCACATTTTGAGCCTTTAAATATCTTCAAATTTGTGAGCACCGGGTTGTGTGTCCTCACAAGTGACTGTTGGTTCTCACAAGTATAGTAGAATGCAGATTTCGGTCCTCACAAAGATAGCTAGACAGGAACAGACACACACATGCACACACACATGCACACACACACACACACACAGACACCCACACACACACACACACACACACACACACTGCAGTCAGCTTCAGCAGGTTCATATACTAATTAGTGTGTGGTTGTTGCCAGAGCAGCAGTGGGCTGAAAATGAGACAAATCACTCCAAAGTAATCGTGACAGGCTCTTGGTGCCATTCATTAGAAATAGTGATGCGTCGGTCGCGAACGAAACGGCTCTTAGAGCCGGATCTTTGACATGAACGACTCGAGTCTTTATCGCGAGCCGTGGGGGACTTTGTTCTTTCTCTCACCCTCTCTCTCGCACTTTCTTCCGCTTCACTCCGCACGCGAGCCTTGGCTGGAGCAGCATCTAATAACCAACTCGCAAAATAAAACAAAAATAAAAACAAACCAACAAACGCGAAAACACCAGACATCATGATACAGACTTATAATTTGCACCGATATTTTTTCGAAATTCTATACACGAAAAGTGAGGGAGAGCCCTCGGTGCGCCTGCTCGCTGCTGAAGTCAAAGTAAACTTTATTGTCATCTCCGCTACAGACAGTCCAGCATATAGAGAGACGAGACGACGAGGCTCCAGTTACAGCAGTGCAAGTTAACAAACAATAAATATAAGAGGAGTAAGAAAATAAATATACACTTTAGGACTCGGGGTAAAGGATCAATAACAATTTAAAATGTATAATTTACAGTTTGATGATTTAAAGTCTCTCACACAACCCGTCGATAGGGGAGGCAAGCTGGCTGCTTCCAAATAGAGCACATTTCATTCATAATGTTGTAAATCCAAGCCCATTATGTATTCATGATTTGAATCCAGAAATAAACCAGATACAAAGTGAATCTGTGAACTAAGGTGTAGGTCTGTTAGGCTATGTTGTGGTGATCCTCGGGTTGGAGGATTTGTGTTCATACTGGAGTGCAAAACTAAAACCAATGGAAGATGGACAAGAAAAGTTCAAAGCCATCAGGTGCTCAGTTTAGAAAAAAGAGAAAAGAAGAGGAGGAGAAACGAGCAACAGATGCAGGTAAGCAGACGTGTGATTGGATAATGGCAGGTCATCCTGAAACGATCAGAGTCAGAATACTTTATTAATCCCTGAGGAAATTATGTGGGTTACAGTTGCTCCAAGAAGAAATGGTAAAAATAGTAACAGTAACAGACTAAACTCCAAACATTATGTTACAGATTTTAATATTAATTAGTCATTGTCAATTGTTGATTTGTTCCTCATTGTATGATGAATTATGATGGCTGTTTGGTAGCTGTTTGCATACTATGCATACTCTCTCTCTCTTCATATGTGTGTGTTTCTCTGGTGAAATTCAGAGATGGTCCCGACAACAGTTTTGTGTTAATGTACAATCCTTAATATGTTTTATGGGGGGGTAGGAATGCGTGCTTGTGTCCACTTTGTAATATTCTGCCATCTTGTGGTGACAGCTGGATACTGTCGCTGCAAGCTTACTTTTCTTACCGAGCATTGAGTCATGGTTGTGGTTACAAGCTGTTATCAAAGACTGAGGATTAGCAAACAAAGGACAAAGCAGCAATTTTTGGATGTTTGCACATACACACTGTGGATAATCTTTGACTGAAGACCTGCTACCTGTGGGTCTGTCAGCTGTGAAGACATCTGCTATAGGTGAGGACTGGGAATCAGTTGAAGGCAAGGGTGCTTCAAAGCTTCCTGTAGGTCAGCTTCCACTGACCTGAGATCACTCATAATGTGACCTACACTATTGTACATATGTGCAGAGAAGTGTAAAACTGTAATTAACAAAATGATTCGCCGTTTCCAGTGTTGGTCAAGTTACTTGAAAAAAGTAATCAGTAACTAATTACTGATTACTTCCCCAAAAAAGTAATCCCGTTACTTTACTGATTGCTTATTTTCAAAAGTAATTAATTACTTAGTTACTTAGTTACTTTTTAAAAACACGATTTACAACCTGAAGAGGTGATAAAGCGATAGATCTTTCAGCCCAATTCTACTTTTTCTACATAATCCATCATACAAAATGTAATCAAATGGAAAAGTCTCTATTTTTTAACTTGTTTTATCAGTTTTAATCTTTTAATGTTTTGCATCAAGCAAAAATGTAATTATATGCAACATTCTCTGACTTGAATAAATTAGTTTAACATTTAAACCTATTTTCTGCACATTCCAGCACATAAAATAAAATATTTTGTGTGTTTACACTCAGTTTTTCAAATAGATGCAAGTAAAACACAGCAGAAAATAAATAAAGTCAAAGACTCCTGTTGCTCTATTTTCACCTGTAAAGCAGGAGTTGGGTAGGCGGAGGGTTACCCTGGTGCAGGTGTGCCGCGGTCAGTTGCGCATCACGTCGTAGCTACTCGGTGCTTGTTGGAAGTTTAGGGGTTTTTTCGCTGTAAAAAGAAGTTTTCTTCCCACGCACAGCGGACACTAATGTTTTTGTCACTTTTTATGGAATCAAACTCAAAGTAAGGTCAGTGCTTCCACGCTTTAAACGCTGCACGCTCATACTCTCTCCTGCACAATCGATATGTGATCCATTGCTGATCTGCACACAGCTGTTGTCACTAACGGCGCACTCGCTTACGTCACTGTCATGAGACATTCTCGCAAAAAATCACGGTTTTAGTAACGCAGTAACGCAGCGTTCCTACGGGAAAGTAACGGTAATCGAATTACCGTTTTTGCAATAGTAATCGCTTACTTTACTCGTTACTTGAAAAAAGTAATCAGATTACAGTAACGCGTTACTGCCCATCTCTGGCCGTTTCTCCTTTTAAGCAGTGAAGGCTAAAGGGTAAAAAAAATAGCTGAAAAACAAACAAACTGAGTTGTAATCTTTATTTATGAGGTACAAAATCAACTTGATCAACAAGTGTATGTCATGGCACTGGGTCTGTGAAATAGTGTTTATGTATTTAGTGGTATTCTAAGTTTAGTTATTTTCTGCTTGTGTTATAGTTCCTAGTAGCTAGGTTTCTGTTACTGTGCCTTCCCTGTGTTCCACGTTTCATGTCCAGTCACCCATGTCTACTCTTCATGTTCACTTATCTTCTGTGTCCGTTTGTTTGCATGTCCGTTTCTTCCCCGGTCGACGTGACAAGCCCGCATCTTGGTGTGTATCTAATGTTTCCTGTTTTATTTTGATAGTTCCTTGCTCTGTGTTCAGTGTGTTCAGTTTTGCTTCCATATTTCCCTCCTGTTTCCATCCCCCTCATTATCCTCTGCGTATTTAGTCATCTGTCTTCCTCTGACTCTTGTTGCGTCATCCCATGTTGCTGTGTGTAGTTTTCCGTGTTCCTGGTTTCCATAGCTCCTAGGCCGTGCTGTTCGTGGACATGGCTGAAGGCACATGGGAGGCTTGGCAGGCAGCTGTCATGCAGGACCAGATGGCACAGGACCAGGCAGCGCGACAGCCTCTGGCAGAGATGCGGTGGCGGCATGGCAGAAGTGGACGGTTGAGCTGGTGGTTGAATTGGTGGTTGCCGGACAGACTCTCCAGATTCCCCAGTGAAGACAAACAATGGATCTCCAGAGCCCTCAGCGGACACAGGCGGCTGGAGTGAAGCAGGCTGAAGCTGTGCAGGGCACACAGCCAACTCCGGATACTGCAGCTGAGACTGCACAGGCCAGGCAGTCAGTGCAGTCCGTCAGCGTGCATGTCATTGCATCATTCTGTCATGTTTAGTGGTGTGTGGCAGGCAGGATGAGGACCCACACGCAGGACTCACGGACACAGAAGGGTGGACTAAAAGAGGCAGCTTTTATTGCACTGAAGCAGAAAACAAAACAAAACCCAAAACTCATGAATCTAAACTGAAAACTTGAAGGGACTGCAGTGATGTGGATGCTATACTGGATTGTTCTGATGAAGAGTGAGGTAAGGATGAGACTGAAGCTTACTAGTCAAGTTTACTAGTCAGTCTGCACTCTTACAGTCTATACTCTTACTTATACAATGTGAGTGTGAATGGTTGTCTGTCCCTGTGTGCTGGCCCTGCGACAGACTGGCGACCTGTCCAGGGTGTACCCCGCCTCTCACCCTATGACTGCTGGGATAGGCTCCAGCGCCCCCCGCGACCCTGAAAAGGATAAGTGGAAGCGAATGGATGGATGGAGTTTCAAATAGCTATTCAGCACTTTATAAATAAAGTTATTATTATTATTATTATTATTATCATTATTATTAAAACTACCTTTGAAGTGTTATATTCTTGTGTCCTTCAGATCCTCCTGGCTTCACTGGACTTGGCTTCTATCTGTCTCTCTAGTGCCCCAGGGGTGTTTTTACCTCTTCTAAGGCAGTAAGGTTGGTTTGTCTATAAGTGAGAAAACATGCCTAGATGGTGACATGAGTTGGTTCAGTAATCCTTTGGGAATTAAAACTAAATGATCCCTGGGAATCTGGGAAGATCCCACATCTCAGAAAATGCAAAGTTAAAAACATCTCTGTTTTAGTACGTGGTAAGCTTTAATGAAGCAGGTGTAATGTTGACTGAATGAAAACTTCAAGTTCATGTATCTTGATAAAATTGAGGGGGTAGTAGTGAAAAAGTAAGAGATGATGGCTGACTGGTTGTTTGCATCACTGTTGTACCTCATGGTCACAATGTGTCTCGCTCCATAACTCGTGACTAAACATTAGACAGACAGTCATCTCTCTCCTTGCATGCTGGCAGGATTGACAAAAACAAATCAGCCAACCAGATACAGAATTCACAATCTCTCTTACGCTCATACTCGCACACAGACAAACTACAGATGGCTTCAGCATTTCCATATTCTAATCAGTGCCTGATTATTGCCAGAATAGCAGTGAGCTAACCATGAGACAAATCACCACAAAGCCACCACGACAGGCTCTGGGTGCCATCCATTACATATTTCAAATCCCAGTCTACAGGAATGAGAATGAAACTCTGCATCAGATGTAGATTTAGATGTGAAAAAGCCCAGTCTCAGTTAATTATGCCTGTGGTGATGGCACACTGGTGAAGCTGGCATAGGGACACTGGTCCAGGTGTGCCCACTATGACTTACAGAGGAGGAGTAGCCCACAGTGACACAATGCCGCTTCCAGTCAGCAGTTATTCATTTTTAAATATTACCATCACTACTATTTATTTTTTACTCCCATTGCTTTGATTGCTGCTGCCAATTAGTTCTTAGAGGTCACACAATATCATGGTCATACAAATATGCTTGTTAGTTGACACCACAATATCTGCCATTGTGAAATTCAGCCCTAATCAAAGAGGAGAAGGTTTTCAATAATTCATCTCTTCTCATTTATAATGTAACAGTTTCAACATCATTGAAGAAAAATAAACGAGTCTTATCATCTCTGCAGCAAGTTCAGCAACATGCCTATCAAGCTCCCAGTCACACCGAGTGGTGTCAGAGTGGTGGTTATCACCCAGGTTTCCTGAATCTGAATATGAGATTGTTCACAGTGTTGGCTCCAGACAATCCTTAAACACAGACTAGTGAGAAGCCACAAAATGTATCAGAAGAAGTGCAAATAAGATCCAAAATAAATGCACAGAATTAAAAATGAGATATTAAGAGCATTTTTACCACCTTATTCTTCCATAACTTAAACTGGTAGTCTTATGGGCTTCTCACATTGGAAGGAATTCCCTGTTCACGATCCACCCACCATGGTTTTTGTCAAAGCACACAGAATTAAGTTAAGTAAAATGGCCTGTATTTGTATAGCGCTTTACATATCCAGTCATCCACCCATTCACACACACAGTCACACACTGGTGATGGCAGCTACATTGTAGCCACAGCCACCCTGGGGCGCACTGACAGAGGCGAGGCTGCCGGACACTGGCGCCACCGGGCCCTCTGACCACCTCCAGTAGGCAACGGGTGAAGCGTCTTGCCCAAGGACACAACGATCGAGACTGTCCGAGCCGGGGCTCGAATCGGCAACCGTCCGATTACAAGGCGAACTCCCAACTCTTGAGCCACGATCGCCCTAATTACTGTTATCGTATAGTTCAGGAGGAGCCATGTTCATAGTCTCAGTCTTGTTGGCATAAGACAAGGTAACTGCCGCAGAGCCAATCAATGATCTGGGTAAATGGTGAATGCAATGGACTGATTCTTATATAACACTTTTCTGCTCTACCTGAGAACTCAAGACCCTTTATACAACTTGCCTCAGTCATCCATTTATACAAGTACTTTTTTCTATGTTTAATTGCATAATTTAACTCATAATTTCAATCATGCACATTCATGAATCAACATGAATCTCATGAATTAACCTCAGTGTGTGAAGAGGACTCTGCATTTACATGCACAAACTGGAGTCTATTAGATAGATATGATACAAACCACTGCAGTGCAGTACCTGTAATACCTACAGCATGTTCTAATCACTCTAACAGGATATTATGGTCGACAGTATCGAACGCTGCACTAAGGTCTAGCAGGACAAGCACAGAGATGAGTCCACTGTCAGAGGCCATAAGAAGATCATGGGGTTAGTATTCTGCCCAAAGATTTTTGGCATGTAGACAGCAAAGGATGGAACCGTCAACCTTTTTTTGGAAGATTACCTGCACTGTCTACTGAGACATCCAAACAGTTTAAAGAGTAAACTAGGATGGACAGTGTAACCAGCTAGTGAGGCACAAAAGGCATATACAACTAAATGTCACAGGGATAATAAAAAAAAAAAGATCAAGTTAACAAGCAATGCAGCACAAGTAAGTAAATGAACCATGGCCACTTTTAATCACAAAATATTATCCAAACAACGTGTTTTCCTCTCATTTTTTGCAACAATCTGAATGTAGAGTACTGCTTCTGCAACATTTCAAATCCCAGTAACTTGCCCTGTCATCTGATTAGCTAGCAACAATAGTGTGCACAAACCACTTGTTTTAAAGTAAAAGATTTGGTATCTATTTTTTTTCCTAAACCGTCTGTGTTGGCATGCATATACAGAGTGGTGCATAGTAGGAACTCTGCATTTACGCTTTTCCTTTTGCTCCAGAGCGACCACCTTAACTTACATAGACCTGTCACACCAGGTGAAACATGCATCAGAAACACAGATGCTCTGACAAAATAATGTCTTCTGCGACCTCAGTTTAACCCTGCATAGGGTTAGGCTTAGCTGTAGCTCAACTGTTTTGATCTTGAAAAACATCTAGATGTTCTTGATTTGCATATTGCAATCCATGTCGAGCAACACTCTCTCACCCCTCTGATCATTAGAATGGTATATACATATATTCAGATTTAATACTGAATGTCGTCAGTCTCTATAGATACTGTGCATTACTAGTATGTGAGCCACCCAGAGGGGCGATCGTGGCTCATGAGTGATTTATTTAGATTGGCTTTTAATTAGATTTGTGCTGTGTGTTTTATTATTAATGTATTTTATGTATTTCTGTTTTATATTACTGTGAACCACTTTGTGGTTTTTATCCTGTGAAAAGTGCTGTATAAATAAATTGATTTGATTTGATTTGATTTGAAGAGTTGGGAGTTCGCCTTGCAATCGGAAGGTTGCCGGTTCGAGCCCCGGCTCGGACAGTCTCGGTCGTTGTGTCCTTGGGCAAGACACGTCACCTACCGCCTACTGGTGTTGGCCAGATGGCGCGATATGGCAGCCTCGCTTCTGTAGCTTGCCTCCACCAGTGTGTGAATGTGTGTGTGAATGGGTGGATGACTGGGTGTGTAAAGCGCTTTGGGGTCCCTAGGGGGGGACTAGTAAAAGCGCTATACAAATACAGGCCATTTACCATTTACCAAATCTAGGCTCAGTGACATTAGTTTTCATGCATCAATACTTTTGCACAAAAAGCCAACTATATTTATTCCAATTAAACTATTAAAAAGCAGAAAAAAATTCTGAGATTGTTGACATTAAAATCCAGTGAAACCATTCATCATAACGACGACAGTGTCGACAGGTGTGAACATGTTCTTCTGATTGATTTAACTTCCATCAGCGTCTTTAATTCAGTGTGTGTCAGATGAGGTTTGGTAAATTCAGAGCTGTTCTCTGCTACTTTATGAGCTCTCTCAAGGTGGAGACATAATTCTGTTCAAGGTAGTTTAAAAGTCAGGGAATTGCCGGAGGGAAAAAAAGGAATGAAGCAATCCACACACAAAAGTACACAAACACACACATGTGTGAAGTCCAGGCACAGTGTGCATTCATCCTCTGCTGTCTTATTCTCTGTATATGGACTCTGGTGAGGTTCATGGTGTCTGAATCTCCCCCCATCATCACACAGTATCTAGCTTCTGTCAGTCAGCTTTATCTTTGACACTTAAAGGCGAGCAACAGACAGGATCCCTGTGCCCTGCAGGGAGGATCGTGTTGTTAAACAACAAGACCTGATTTTATTTTCTTGTCAAAGATATTCTGTAAAAAAAACTGAATACTCCAGGAGGATGTGAACTTGAATGGTTCAGCAGTTTCAGAAAAAAGTGGTTGCTTTCAAAGTAAGAGGTTCTCCAAAATGCTTATAGTTCAGATTGAAATTCATAAATCAAACGTTGACATTAGAAGATGGTGAAACAGTGATTCAGGTTAGGGTCTGTGCAAAGCCTCCAGTGTGACTCCATGTGCAGACCTGAGAAGGAAATTTGGGCTCTTAAATCACAGCCCAACAATCATCCTAACTGGTTGTAAAACACTGGGCACTATTTCACACTAATTAGTGGCCAGTTATGTCCTGTCATAAAAAATAACTGCAGTCAACATTAATTAGATCTTGGCAGGCTTATGTGCAGCTCTACGGGGCTTTTTGCAGCTATATAAAGCACGTGTGTGACAGAGTGTAGTGACGGGATGAACAGAAGACGTGTGATGATAGCACACACTGACTTAGTCGAAGGTGGTGTTCACGGGTGTGTGTGAAAGAGAGAGAGTGTGAGCTTTTGTTTGAACTTTCCACTGACTCCACCACACAGCCCCCCCGTGGTCCCCATCGAAGAAAACCAAAATGCATTATCACAAATCCTGGCTTAAGAAAAACCTCTTCACAACAGCCAAGTCTTGAAGAGTCAGTGCATCGTCCACACAAGTGAAGGTAAATACAGAGGGTTGATGTCAAGATGCCACTGCTTACAGCCAAGGAAGAAAAACCAGTTCTTATATTTAAGACAGTAGCGTGCAGGCTTTTGTTAACCCTACTGAAACGTTTTTTAATATACAGTGGGGCAAAAAAGTATTTAGTCAGCCACCGATTGTGCAAGTTCCCCCACCTAAAATGATGACAGAGGTCAGTAATTTGCACCAGAGGTACACTTCAACTGTGAGAGACAGAATGTGAAAAAAAAATCCATGAATCCACATGGTAGGATTTGTAAAGAATTTATTCGTAAATTAGGGTGGAAAATAAGTATTTGGTCACCTCAAACAAGGAAAATCCCTGGCTCTCACAGACCTGTAACGTCTTCTGTAAGAAGCTTTTCTGTCCCCCACTCGTTACCTGTATGAATGGCACCTGTTTGAACCCATCATCTGTATAAAAGACACCTGTCCACAGCCTCAAACAGTCAGACTCCAAACTCCGCCATGGCCAAGACCAAAGAGCTTTCGAAGGACACCAGGAAAAGTATTGTAGACCTGCACCAGACTGGGAAGAGTGAATCTACAATAGGCAAGCAGCTTGGTGTGAAAAAATCAACTGTGGGAGCAGTCCTCAGAAAATGGAAGACATACAAGACCACTGATAATCTCCCTCGATCTGGGGCTCCACGCAAGATCTCATCCCGTGGGGTCAAAATGATCATGAGAACGGTGAGCAAAGATCCCAGAACCACACGGGGGGACCTGGTGAATGACCTGCAGAGAGCTGGGACCAAAGTAACAAAGGTCACCATCAGTAACACACTACAACGGCAGGGAATCAAATCCCGCAGTGCCAGACGTGTTCCGCTGCTGAAGCCAGTGCATGTCCAGGCCCGTCTGAAGTTTGCCAGAGAGCACATGGATGATACAGCAGAGGATTGGGAGAATGTCATGTGGTCAGATGAAACCAAAGTAGAACTTTTTGGTATAAACTCAACTCGTCGTGTTTGGAGGAAGAAGAATACTGAGTTGCATCCCAAGAACACCATACCTACTGTGAAGCATGGGGGTGGAAACATCATGCTATGGGGCTGTTTTTCTGCCAAGGGGACAGGACGACTGATCCGTGTTAAGGACAGAATGAATGGGGCCATGTATCGTGAGATTTTGAGCCAAAACCTCCTTCCATCAGTGAGAACTTTGAAGATGAAACGAGGCTGGGTCTTCCAACATGACAGTGATCCAAAACACACCGCCCGGGCAACAAAGGAGTGGCTCCGTAAGAAGCATTTGAAAGTCCTGGAGTGGCCTAGCCAGTCTCCAGACCTCAACCCCATAGAAAATCTGTGGCGGGAGTTGAAAGTCCGTGTTGCTCGGCGACAGCCCCAAAACATCACTGCTCTCGAGAAGATCTGCATGGAGGAATGGGCCAAAATACCAGCTACTGTGTGTGCAAACCTGGTAAAGACCTATAGTAAACGTTTGACCTCTGTTATTGCCAACAAAGGTTATGTTACAAAGTATTGAGTTGTATTTTTGTTATTGACCAAATACTTATTTTCCACCCTGATTTACAAATAAATTCTTTACAAATCCTACCATGTGGATTCATGGATTTTTTTTTTCACATTCTGTCTCTCACAGTTGAAGTGTACCTCTGGTGCAAATTACTGACCTCTGTCATCATTTTAGGTGGGGGAACTTGCACAATCGGTGGCTGACTAAATACTTTTTATCCCCACTGTACTTGAAATAATTTTGAGTACAATTATTTGTTATTTTATATTTATGTGTATATAGTGCATGTGTAGCATTTATTTCCTTGTTTAGTAAATTCATTTAAAAGTATCGAAATAAAAATCAAGTGTAAAACGTTTTTGATCATTTATTTTGTTTTCCATAAAAACCTTATTGAGGACCATTGTGCATGTATTCAAAATGTATTACAAAACCTTACATATGTGCACAAATGGGCTGGGACTTTCAGTGTTTTGATATTTCAGCATACGTACCATAACGTTAATTCACATGTACGCATTCTCGAAAAATTCCACTGTGTGTACGAGTGGTCAGTTCATCGTACAGATGACAAACGCTGAGTAAATTATGTTTATTTTAAACATATAAGCACATTTTATTTTGTATTGACTAGTGGCTGGGGTAAGGGTTACTGCTTGTCTTACAACGTATGATTATCTATGAAATAAAGCTGCAACTCTGTAGGCCGCGCTGATCTGACACCGTGTGATGATTTGTTAAACCACTGGGTGTCTTCTGCATTCCTGCATTTTTCTAAATAAATTGGCCATTTCCTGATCTGAATCAGCAGAACAGTTCATCTCTACTGCTGCTGCTTCCTGCTGGACGTTCTCCTGGGAATAGTCAGTGAGGGCTCAGCTGCAGATATGTTAAACGCTGATACGTATATGAACTCCAAATGTGGACAATGCACAGCACACGAGTAAGAATCAGTTTTAAGTTATAAGGATTTTTTGTCCAACAATCAGTCCATCACTATGCTGAACTTGCAGACTCTGGTGAATGTTAGAAAATTTTAATAAATTGCTAATATGACCCTACTCTACACCCCAACTACTGCATTTACAGACCGAATGACATGCATGGCAACACTACTGAATAAGAAAAGCTCCGTGGTGGAGGTAGTAAGAAACAGGAAATACAGCCTTGCCTGAATTTGCAAATCCATATGTTCATTTCCTGATTTCTTTATTTCAGTTTTCTCAGTACATTCTCCTGTATGTGCTCGTCTTCATACTGTTGATCCGCAGAACCATGTTGACGACCTGTTCATCTTTGGTTTGGCACCACTACACTACATTTTACCACTACAAGAATGATGCCATTGCTCTTGTGGGGGTGTATTTTTTTAACAATTGTACACTACAGGGAGTGCAGAATTATTAGGCAAATGAGTATTTTGTCCACATCATCCTCTTCATGGATGTTGTCTTACTCCAAGCTGTATAGGCTCGAAAGCCTACTACCAATTAAGCATATTAGGTGATGTGCATCTCTGTAATGAGAAGGGGTGTGGTCTAATGACATCAACACCCTATATCAGGTGTGCATAATTATTAGGCAACGTCCTTTCCTTTGGCAAAATGGGTCAAAAGAAGGACTTGACAGGCTCAGAAAAGTCAAAAATAGTGAGATATCTTGCAGAGGGATGCAGCCGTCTCAAAATTGCAAAGCTTCTGAAGCGTGATCATCGAACAATCAAGCGTTTCATTCAAAATAGTCAACAGGGTCGCAAGAAGCGTGTGGAAAAACCAAGGCGCCAAATAACTGCCCATGAACTGAGAAAAGTCAAGCGTGCAGCTGCCAAGATGCCACTTGCCACCAGTTTGGCCATATTTCAGAGCTGCAACATCACTGGAGTGCCCAAAAGCACAAGGTGTGCAATACTCAGAGACATGGCCAAGGTAAGAAAGGCTGAAAGACGACCACCACTGAACAAGACACACAAGCTGAAACGTCAAGACTGGGCCAAGAAATATCTCAAGACTGGTTTTTCTAAGGTTTTATGGACTGATGAAATGAGAGTGAGTCTTGATGGGCCAGATGGATGGGCCCGTGGCTGGATTGGTAAAGGGCAGAGAGCTCCAGTCCGACTCAGACGCCAGCAAGGTGGAGGTGGAGTACTGGTTTGGGCTGGTATCATCAAAGATGAGCTTGTGGGGCCTTTTCGGGTTGAGGATGGAGTCAAGCTCAACTCCCAGTCCTACTGCCAGTTTCTGGAAGACACCTTCTTCAAGCAGTGGTACAGGAAGAAGTCTGCATCCTTCAAGAAAAACATGATTTTCATGCAGGACAATGCTCCATCACACGCGTCCAAGTACTCCACAGCGTGGCTGGCAAGAAAGGGTATAAAAGAAGAAAAACTAATGACATGGCCTCCTTGTTCACCTGATCTGAACCCCATTGAGAACCTGTGGTCCATCATCAAATGTGAGATTTACAAGGAGGGAAAACAGTACACCTCTCTGAACAGTGTCTGGGAGGCTGTGGTTGCTGCTGCACGCAATGTTGATGGTGAACAGATCAAAACACTGACAGAATCCATGGATGGCAGGCTTTTGAGTGTCCTTGCAAAGAAAGGTGGCTATATTGGTCGCTGATTTGGTTTTGTTTTGTTTTTTAATGTCCTCCTTGAATCGCTACCTTATCGTGATGGAAGGGTTTGTGTGTCCCATGGATCCCAGGGGCTATGTTGTCTGGGGGCTTTTGCCCCCTGTTAGGGTCTCCCATGGCAAATTGGTCCAGGGTGAGGGACCAGACAAAGAGCGATTCAGAAGACCCTTATGAAAAGAATATCGAGGGAACAGTTTACCCTGCCCGGGATAGGGTTACCGGGGCCCCGCCCTGGAGCCAGGCCCGTGGAGGGCGCCTGAGGGCGAGCGTCTGGTGGCCGGGCCTTAGTCCATGGGACCCGGCCGGGCACAGCCCGAAGAGGAGACATGGGCCCATCCTCCCGCAGGCCCACCACCCGCAGGAGGCGCCATAGGGGTCGGGTGCATTGTGTGCCGGGTGGCGGCCAGGAGCGGATGCCCTGGTGGACTGACCCCCGGCTGCCAAGACTGGCAATAGGGACATGGAATGTCACCTCTCTGGTGGGGAAGGAGCCTGAGTTAGTGCATGAGGTTGAGAGGTACCGGCTAGATATAGTCGGGCTCACCTCTACGCATGGCTTGGGCTCTGGAACCAGTCTCCTGGAGAGGGGCTGGACTCTGTCTCAGTCTGGAGTTGCCCCTGGTGAGAGGCGGCGGGCTGGGGTGGGTATTCTAATATCCCCTCGGCTTGCTGCTGGTGCGTTGGGGTTTTTCCCGGTGGACGAGAGGGTTTGTTCCCTGCGCCTTAGGGTCGGGGAACGGGTCCTGACTGTCATCTGCGCTTATAGGCCGTAGGTCGATGATCGATTTTGTAATCGTATCACCAGTCCTGCGACCATATGTTCTGGACACTCAGGTAAAGAGAGGGGCTGAGCTGTCAACTGATCACCACCTGGTGGTGAGTTGAATCAGGTGGCGGGGGAGGACGCTGGACAGACCTGGTGCACCTAAACGCGTAGTGAGGGTGTGCTGGGAACGTCTAGCAGAGGCCCCAGTCCGCGAGATCTTCAACGCACACCTCCGGCAGAGCTTCAACAGCATTCCGAGGGAGACTGGGGACATTGAGTCCGAATGGACCATGTTCAGCGTCTCCATTGCCGAAGCTGCTGCATTGAGCTGCGGCCACAAGGTGGTTGGTGCCTGCCGTGGTGGTAATCCCCGAACCAAATGGTGGACACCAGAGGTGAAGGGAGCCACCAGGCTGAAGAAGGAGTCCTATCGGGTAAACTATGCGGTTTTCGTCCTGGTCGCGGAACACTGGACCAGCTCTTTATCCTCTTGAGGATACTTGAGGGTGCATGGGAGTTTGCCCAACCAGTCTACATGTGTTTTGTGGACTTGGAGAAGGCATTCGACCGTGTCCCTCGGGGTGTCCTGTGGGAGGTGTTGCGGGACTATGGGGTGTCTGGCCCATTGATTTTTTTTTTTTTTTTTTTTTTTGCCTGTCCCGTTTGGCTCTTTTGCATCAGAATTGTTGTCTAAAGGCAAAGAAAGATGCCCAACGGATTTACTTTACCAAATTGACCATCCCAGCCTTGCCGTAATGGCCCATTTGATTCACCTTTTATTGTTTATTTTATTTTCACTTACTGAATACGGGACAGACTTGACTGGGGGAAAGAAGGGGGGAAAGAAAGAGGGAAAGAGAAACAGCTGAGAAGAGGGACGGGGGAGAAGGGCAAAAGACAAAAACCAACAGAACGGGCAGAGAAAAAAATGCATATATCAATCACCTGGGTCACCTGCTGAGAAAGAAAAAAGAAAACAAGCAGAAGAGAACAAGAGTAATAGAATAAACAACATCACAATGACATATGGGAATATGACAGTAAATACTAAATATTAAACATTATTGTGCAGCACATAAGATCAACAGAACACAGTGTGCTTTGAGGTAGGAGCCAAAAAGGGTGTAGTTTGTGGGTGTGATCACCCGTGTGTGCACCTGTGAGCATGGACGCGCTTGTTTTTAAAAGGTTCCTTCATGTAATGATCTGCTAGAGGGTGTGGGGGGGCCACAGCCCCGTCCTCCAGGGCATGAAGCAGGTATGGAGGAGATCAAAACTCCAGACATCCAGAGGCCCCCAGAACACAAGAGACCAAGGAAGACCAACAGAGGGGCAGCCACGCCACTGTCCCAGAAAGAGCTGAGGAGAGTCCCAGATGAGGGCTCACTCAGCAGCCGCGGAGCAGAAGCCAGGGGGAGTTGCAGTGACGCGCCCGTGAGCTACACCGGCAGCCAGCTGTGCCTGAGTGACCGAGCCCCAGGCCGAGAGGCCAGGGGCACCCCACCTCCGAAGTGGCCCGAGCGAGCCCCAGGCTCCAGGCCCCGATAAGCGGCCGCCAAGGAGTGAGCCGGTGTGTACCTGGACGCCCATCCCCGGACACAAAGAACCACCAACGCACCGATGTCTGAGGGAGTCCGCCACTGGCAGGGGAAGTGGTGGTGGGTAGATAGGCCTCCAAACCTTGGAGGTCCTGAGATGTCCCCAGAGAGGTGGCACCTGACACCCAACCTGACATATAGAAACAGACATACAGGCACACACAGATACAAACATCCATTCCCACGCTCATGCTCTCATATGCACTTACTCCACACTCAACCAACGTGGAGACAGACATAAAGAGACGCTGTACGCACGATCCCACTCCCCAAGCCTACTCTACAAACTGGGTCTAGGTACCCTTGCCCCTGGAGGGGGGAACTGCACCCACACCCAGGTGGTGTTACCCTTTTCCCTGCGGTGGGGGGAGGCAGACCGCCCCGACTCCGCAGCACACTCCAGACCGCAGTCGGACGGCCAACTCCTCCTCCTAGCTCCCCCGCTCCAGCAGGCCGCAGAGAATGGGGGTGAGAGAAGACTCCAAACCTCCCTCCACCCGCTCATTGTAGTGTTGATGCATGTGTGTTCTAAGGTGCAATTAAAACCCAGGAGGGCATGGAGCTACCTGCCAGAGAGCAGCAGGTAAGCGCATGGTCCCTCCTGCTGGCCCTCAATGTCTACGTGTATTTAAAATTGAGAGGTGGGCAACGACGCCCTGATGGTACTTTGGATTCCGTGTATCGTGCCCACCCCCAAGATCCTATATGTATGTGTAATGAGAGTGTGAGTAGTCTGAATGTCTAAGTTGTGGGATAAAATTGAGGCAGAGGCAGCAAGAAGGGGACGGGGGGGGGGGGGGGGGGGGTAGCCTCCTCTGCACCCTGGTGACATACCCCTACTCCAAGGTCCTGCATGTGTGGGTGGTTGTGGTGGAGCGGGAAGAGGGAGGCAGCTGGAGATGGGGAGGGAAGTAAGGGAGGGGCAAGTGACCCCTCCCTGGGGCCAGCTCCCCCGCTGACCCCAGTAGGCACCCCCATACTCCGCGACCCGCCAGGGAAAGGGGGCCCAGGCCCATCCAGACCGGGGTGTCTGGCCCATTGCTACGGGCCATTCGATCCCTATACAACCGTTGCAAGAGCTTGGTTTGCATTGCCGGCAATAAGTCGGACTCGTTCCCGGTGGGTGATGGGCTCCGCCAGGGCTGCCCTTTGTCTCCGGTTCTGTTCATCATTTTTATGGACAGGATTTCTAGGCGCAGCCAAGTGGTGGAGGGCTTTCGCTTTGGTGGCCTCAGAATCTCATCTCTGATTTTTGCGGATGATGTGGTTCTGTTGGCTTCATCGGGTGAGGGCCTCCAGCTCGGACTGGAACAGTTCGCAGCCGAGTGTGAAGCAGCGGGAATGAGGATCAGCACCTCCAAATCTGAGGCCATGGTTCTCAGCCGGAAAAGGGTGGAGTGCCCACTCCGGGTCGGGGATGAGTTCCTGCCCCAAATGGAGGAGTTCAAGTATCTCGGGGTCTTGTTCGCGAGTGATGGGAGAAGGGAGACGGAGATCGACAGACGGATTGGGGCTGCAGCTGCAGTAATGCAGACGCTGCACTGGTCCGTCGTGGTGAAGAGGGAGCTGAGTGTAAAAGCGAAGCTCTCAATTTACCGGTCGATCTGCGTCCCTACCCTCACCTATGGCCACGAGCTGTGGGCAGTGACCGAAAGAACGAGATCGCGGATACAAGCGGCAGAAATGAGCTTCCTCCGAAGGGTGGCTGGCCTCTCCCTTAGAGATAGGGTGAGAAGTTCGGCCATCCGGGAGGGGCTCAGAGTAGAGCAGCTGCTGCTCCACATCGAAAGGAGCCAGCTGAGGTGGTTCGGGCATCTGACAAGGATGCCCCCTGGGCGCCTCCTGGGTGAGGTGTTCCAGGCATGTCCCACCGGGAGGAGGCCCCAGTGCAGACCCAGGACACGCTGGAGAGAGTATATCTCTCGGCTGGCCTGGGAACGCCTTGGTATTCCCCCGGATAAGCTGGAGGAGGTGGCTGCGGAGAGGGAGGTCTGGGCCTCTTTGCTTAGGCTGCTGCCCCCGCGACCCGGCCTCAGATAAAGCGGATGAAGATGGATGGATGGAATGTCAGAAATGTATATTTGTGAATGTGGAGAGGTTATATTGGTTTCACTGGTAAAAATAAATCATTGAAATGGGTATATATTTGTTTTTTGTTAAGTTGCCTAATAATTATGCACAGTAATAGTCACCTGCACACACAGATATCCCCCTAAAATAGCTCAAACTAAAAACAAACTAAAAACTACTTCCAAAAACATTCAGCTTTGATATTAATGAGTTTTTTGGGTTCATTGAGAACATGGTTGTTGTTCAATAATAAAATTATTCCTCAAAAATACAACTTGCCTAATAATTCTGCACTCCCTGTATGCATGACATGCTGCTGGGAAGAAGGCAGCAGTTACAGTTTGAACACGTTAGGGTTTGAAGGAGGGAAGCATCATTTAAGGAACATCATTCTGTTATGGTGTGTAATTAAATGTGGAAACACATTTTTAAGGAGGACTGTTGTTATCATGACACCTTATAAACTGGTAACCATCATCTCTTTTCACAGTCGGCTTTTTTTGATTTGTCACTGCAGCAAAAGCACAAATGACACTTAGACATGTTAGCCTCAGGCTGTCCAAGTGTACGTATGGAAGAGCATGGAGGGGTTTTTCTACTTTTATTATTTCTTTTTAATCTATGATCATTTGCTGACACTGAGGCTGTGACAGCATAGAAACACATCTCCACCTTTGTGTCTGAGGACATGCAAAGGAGATTAGTGAGACTGACTAAAAAGACAGAAGATGAAAAAAGTTGGTTGAATTATCAATGTAAAAAAGTTTAAATATAAAACAGTCGAGGATCATTGGCTTTTTAACCCTATGTTTGATGTTTTGTCCATCTTTGCACTCATTTTTATAAAAAATGTACCTATAGATAAGTTATTGTTTTATACTTTAAATCAATTTAGACTTTTTACAACACTAACAAAATCCTCAAACCAAGATTTTGTACTTCCTGAACGGTGGCTTTCAGAAAAACTAAAGGGATTTTTGTACCAGCACCTGACAGCAGTGTTCTCTCAGCTGTGTTGGTTGGGAAGAATATCAATAATGCTTTGACAGGCTGACATTATGTGACCGAATGAAACGACAGCAAACTCGATGCTCTGTGACATCCACAGAGCGCCTCAGTGACACCAGCTATCACAAACACCAAACATGATTTGTGTCTGGGACTCAGGGAGACTAAACACCATGCAAATAAATGCCACATGGCGATGGCATTGTCAAAGCAATCAACAGACAAAACACCTACGCCAATCACCAGTTAGGATCGATGTCTGCTTGGAAAGCTGGGCACTGATGAGGTCAGAAGGGTGAAACACGTGTCTGCAGGGGGCTCATGGCCTTTGTTAGGAATGACATTTACAAGCAGGAAGCCAGGACTACATGGTGAAAGATGGATACACTGATGTTTTTGTGGAAATACTGTGATCATGCGTGTCACACACTGTGTTTGTGTCACACATGTCTCAGAGCAGCAGTTAGCTCAGTGCCATTAACACACTAGCTGTGTTAACACTAGTGTAATCAAAGCTGTGATGTGAGATCAGGTTCAGCAAATCTCTTTGTTTCTTTTATTGCTCTGCTTTTTCACGAGCAGAGCAATAAAAGAAACACAACTTCATCACGAGTGTCGAACTCCAGGCCTCGAGGGCCGGTGTCCTGCAGGTTTTAGATGTGTTCCTAATCCATCAGAGCTGATTCAAATGGCTGACGTTCATGTCCTGAAGTTCTCCAGAGGCCTGATAATGAACTAATCATGTGATTCAGCTGTGTTGGCCCAGGACGAGAGCTAAAACCTGCAGGACACCGGCCCTCGAGGCCTGGAGTCGGACACCCCTGGTCTAGATGAACAGGATTTTCATACCTGGATGACTGAGCATCAAGACAAAGTAATTTCACATCCTTTTTCGTTGCAGACAAATTTTGGAATGATGCATCCAATCAAATCTTAACGACTTCATAGTGCAGAAAATATCAGTATATTGCTCGTATATTACGTGTAAACCACATAATATCACAGAGGAGGGTCACTGGATGCTGAGGCGGATAGTGTGCAAAAGTCCATTATTACAGTTCTCCAAACTCAATGTAGCCTTCAGATTAGCTCAAGAAGAGCTTGTAGAGAGGTCCATGGAATGGGTTTCTATAGCCAAGCAGCTGCATCCAAAATGTCGGATGCAGTGGTATAACAGATGTCGTCACTGGACTCTAGAGGAGAGAAGATGTGTTCCCTGGAATGACGAATCCTGCTTCTTCATCTGGTTATCTGATGGATGAGTCTGGCAGTTGCTAAGAGAATGGGCCTTGTCTGACTGCACTGAGTGTAAAGTTTGGTGGAGGAGGGACGGTGTGGGGTGAAGGAACTCTTAATGCTTCAGCATACTAAGACATTTTGAACAATTTCATGCTCTCAACTTTATTGGAACTGTACACACCAAACAAAGTCCAGAAAGATAAATGGAGATGAATCCGAATTTCAGATTTATTTGCCAAAAAAAGAAAAAGCTATTATTGGCACCCGGTTCCCAGTTTATTGCTCTGCTATCATTCCTTTGCAATTTGCAGTAGCCAGTTTCTCTTCCCTCTGTCCATCTTTCACAAAATCTAACAATGCACATTCCTGGCACCGTGCTAGTCTTCTTCTCTATGTTGGTCATTTGCAAACACAGCTTTCTTCACACCAGGATGCCAGTTTCTCCATTTTGTTCCCTCCTCCACAAAATACAGCAGCAAACACTTCTGGCACTGGGATGCCAGCTTCTCTGTCTTCTATCGCTGAACTCTGCCATCTGTATAATTCCTCGAGACTTCTCGTGTGCTTTCACTAGCATCACCGTCCCTCCTTCACACAGTCATTCAAGGCAAGCTGACTCAGAGTTCTGACAACATCCCAAATGGTATTATCATCTTCCATGAGGTTCAGCTGTCCCACTTGGTGGAATATTGGCTCTCTTTCTGTTTTGAAGGTAATCATTATGGAAGGCAGTTCTCCTCTAATCAGTCTTTCAGTTCAACCAACCCTTCCAAAACTTCTCACCATCCCCAGTTTGTTATAGAAATTGGCACAGTAGTTATTGCTACCTTACCCAAAGTAATTAACCAGCTAAGCACGGCCTCTCCATCTTCGACTCCAAGACAAGCTCACGTAGGTGTTTACAAGCCATCAAGCCATGACCTCAAAGCCTTAAAATCCCAGCAGGCATTGCTGTCAGAGCCTCAGTTCAGAGTCAAGCCACGTCGCTACCTGATCGAGGGTTCCCCTCAGTCATCCATTGAGGTCTTTCATTGTCCGAAATTTCCTCATCCGCTCTACTCTATGGAATCCTCGACCACCTTATTGAGGCCACGGGCGAATTATCTTTGCTAGCCTACCTACCAGTGATACTGCTGCAGAGGTCTAACGCACAGTACTGCTTCTTTGGGGATCTGGCAGCCTCGGGAGCCACCGCCAGTCTCCTCAGAGACCTTCCCCAAACCACAGCTCAGTTAAAGCCATTCACTTTTATCTACTAAAAACGCTGTCAAACCTAAAATGAGGATGTGGGCCCAGCAATGAAAGGCATGAATGATCATAAAGATAATCGAGTTTGGTGTGAAAGAACATGACAGGCCTGCACAGTGTCCGGCACACTCCTGAACCTTTTGGAAAGCCTTCCCAGAAGAGCTGAAGCTGTTCTAGCTGCAAAGAGCCGACATCATACTTAACTTTATGGATTGAGATGGGATGTCACTCTAGTTCATATGCAGACTAGCGAATATTAGTAGTGAGTACCCTGATAAGCCATAAGCTTTCAGGGTAAAAAAAAATAACAGTGTTTGAAGGTCTTGTTTCAACTGACATTCAGTCTGAGCAGTGAAGGTACAACAGAGGTTACACCAAAACTTGGGCATGGATTCCTTTTTAAAAAACATGAGCCTCAGAGCTTATTATGCTGTTTGTACACAAAGAGATACGTGCTGTACAGTCAACTATGAGTATAGTATTATGGCCAAGTTTTATTTATCTTCTTCTTTTATCTTTCAGATGAATCTTCTCTGCAGTCTTCCTCTTTTCCTCCTGCCTGGCAGCTCCATGTTCAGCATCTTTTGTCCAGTATGTTCACTATCCTTCGTCTGCACATGATCAAACCATCTCAGCCTTGCCTCTCTTACTTTGAGCTAACCCTCTGATGGATTCGTGTCTAATCCTGTATACCCTGGTCACTCCCAATGAAATCCTTAGCAAACCTTCCAAACTGTACATCATAGCAGGTCACCAACGTGTAAATCCTCCCTTTCACTATTGCTCATCTTCCTAACACACTCTCTTTACTCTTTAGTACATGTGTCTCTATCTTTAATCACCCAAGAT
>NC_140564.1:1648952-1681452 GCF_057381845.1 Rhamphochromis longiceps
TAGAAGTGTTTCAAGAGACAATAGTGACATTTCACAACCGAACAAAGCCACAGTTTCCTTCATTGTTTCCTTAGAACTACCTATAAGGAAAAACAGCAAAACAGTAAATACTGCATGCAATGTAAAAAAAGACATAAGAAAAGGAAAAGTGGAGGACAGTCAGCTTCTACTCTTTCAGCCTGAGATGAGACCTGTGGAAATGACTGGATTTACATTTTATCTGTAAAATCTCTTTTAATACGTACCAAACATTCACGTACAAAAACTTCACTGCCTGCTTCCAGATGCTTCTTTTTGTGTGTTTAAGAACAGACCCCTGTAGCCATCGTGTCTGTGACCCACTGCATGTAACGTTAGTGCAGCAGCAGTGCATGCAGGTTTTTCTTTAGTCGTCTCAGGAGCAGAGTGACGCTATCAACCTATGGCAGCTCTGCTCACAGTGGAGAAACTGCAGTCTGCTCTATTCCCTCAGCTCAGACATGTTTGGGCAGTAAAGCCAGAGGCGGGGCTAAAAGTCATCTCTTTATTCCTTTACTCAGATTACGAGAAAACACTCCAGAAATGCAGATGAAAGCGAACAAACTTCAGTCTGAGGAAACAAACACAAAAAGATTGGTTGTACATTCTTTGAGCTTATTTACAATATATAATTAACATATATAGCATTTATATTCACTGGTATTGAATGCTGTACAGTTTTCCAAATGTTGGATCTGTGCAATAGTTTTGGAATGAAACAATGAAAATACAAATAAAGTGCAGACTCTGCTTTATTTCACAGGTTGAACAATATTATTGAATTTAGCATTAAGGAATAATTGTGCATGATATCAGTGACTCAAATGATGTTGGACAATACAAGCTGGGAGTGGGCTATTTAAAAAAAAAACATTTTAGAGTGAATATAAGACGACATTGTGAGGAAAAGAGTGAGTCAGAAACAGCTTCCCAAAGGCAGATGGAACGAAGAGCCGCTTGCACCAGAATGATGACAGGAAACGAAACGAGATGTGCAATGGCTCGCAATACGACACATCCACAATCACATGTGGAGGCGGGGAGCGTGCCTGGTTTCCAGTGGCACAAAACGCAACATTAAGTAAAGCAAGATAGTGCATAAAGCATCAGTTAACATCATGATTTCATAACTAAGTGCACTCTTAGAGCGGCTCATTAATTTGAAAAGTTAAACGTCAGACTGGAAAGAGTCTTTACGTATGCAGAGATTCTTCAGGTTGGAGATTGTCCCACCATGAAAGTAATAAAGACATCAACCAAAACAATGTGAAATTCATTTGACTCAATATCCTCTGTGATAATCCTGATAAATCCAATCGTTGTTCAGTGTTTGCTCAGCACCATGGAGAGAGTCTTCCTGTGAATCTGTTCCTGCAGATGAATCAGGAGCAGGACCGACATCACTCACTCTGTGCACAAGTAGTCTACAAACAATATTTGCAAAGATTTATGTAAATCAAGCTGACTGATGGCCCTTTCTGAAGCACACACAGTAATCCAGCCGAGACGTGTGAAACATTAATAAAGAGCGTCCAGCTGCTGAGCTGCTGTTTCCCATCGCTCTTTGTTCACATTTTACTCCTGCTCTTGCTTTTTTAATCACACTTTACTCCTCAGAGCCTCATTTCTGATTGGTGCATGTAACCAATGACAAATTACAATCATTCCCTTAAAACCTCAAATCATTACTTAGACCGGAGAACTGGCATAGACTGAGATTGCATTTATCTAATCAGTGCTTTCTCTCAGTAATATTGGATGTTGTGGGTTGCAGTCTGTCATGAGTGACACTACATTGCTCTTTATTACTGTTAAAGTGATGGTTGCATGCATGTGTCTCTTTTGACATATGTCTTGGCATTTCATTGTCTCAGACTGTTTAAAGCCAGTAGTGATGCGCATTTATTTAATCAGCGCCTGTAAACAATCTGCAAAGAGGGTGACGGGAGAAAAATGGGAAATGGAATCTTAAGCAATCCCACTCAGAAATGTCCATTCCAGTAGCATGGGTGATGACGGCATGCAGAAATGGAGACAATCAGGTTGGTCCTGCCACTGAGAGCAAACATAGACTGAACTGTAGAGCAAACATCAATCGTTCTTATGTTCCATCCATGAAGCACACGTGCAGCTTAGTTATGAGGTGGCGTCTCCGGGAGCTTTGCCTTCTCCAGAGCTGACTGGCAGTGATTTGTGGGCTGAAGCCAGGTATTTTACATCGGGTTTTCCAACAGCTGCAGGTAGGCTGCATGTCTGTTTCCATGATTGGCTTTTTCTTATAGTTTGTGGTTTGTTGAGGAGGAAAAGAGAGAGACCTCAGAGAAGATGAATGGAGTGACGGAGGACATGTAGAGGTGCTCTACATGGTGGTCTACCTTGAATGTGTATTGTGCGGGCGGAGCGCTGCTGACTTCGACTGAGAAAATTGTGGGGCGGTGGAAGGAATACTTTGCGGACCTCCTTAGTTCCACTGGCACATCTTCCATGGAGGAAGCAGAGTCTGGGGATGAGGGGGATGTCCCACCAATCTCCGAGAGCGAGGTCACTGAGGCAGTTAAACAACTCTGTCTTGGTTGACACGCCCCTACAATGTTTCGTGGAGATCAGGAGCGGTACCCCTGGACTGGCAGACTGGGTGTTTCCGATCTTTAAGAAGGGGGACCAGAGGGTGTGTTCCCACTACAGGGGGAACACACTCCTCGCCTCTCTGGGAAGGTCTATGCCAGGGTGCTGAAGAGGAGAGTCGGTCCATTGGTTGAACCTTCATCGTGGTCATGGAGCACTGGATACAAATAATCCCAGAATATAAATACTTATTGATATGATTTATTATCTTAAAAAATGTGATGTACTGTCATTTTATATTCATCTTATAATGACTGAGGAATTAAAACAATTCTAACATAATCCAGTCCTGCAGATGTGACTCTGTATGTGAGCAGCAAGCGGATTGTGTGTGTGTGTGTGTGTGTGTGTGTGTGTGTGTGTGTGTGTGTGTGTGTGTGTGTGTGTGTGTGTCTCAGTGCATGTAGATGTGCCTCCTTGCCCCCACCTTCTCCCCTCTAGGCTCACACACTCATTAATTAACAAGAATTAATGGTTTTATCTGCAGCCAGTAAGTAAAAGATTGATGCTGTCAGCCAGTCTACTTTGTCTCTTGTCACATAGTGTGAAAATGTCAAGCAGGCCAAATTAGCCGGCACATCACACTCCATCCTTGTCAGAAATAATCTGCGGGTTGCCCAATTAACACACATCCAGCTAAAGAGCCGCACACACACAACAAAAATGACACTGTTGTTATTCGCCCTCCTGTTGTGTTTGCTTCCTCTATTCCTCTCTCTGCTGCTCTGCTCTCTCCCTCCTTCACCCATCCAGTTCCTCCCTCTCTCAGGTGCGCCAGGTGAGGGGATGGATGATTGCTCGGAGCTTCATTTAACATGCTGGGAGTGAGTGCAGCTTTCCAGTCCCTGCTTCCTGGTAATAGGAGGACAGAGGCGTGTGTGTGTGTGTAGGTGTGCCGTTTTCTTTACCAGTCATAACAGTTGTCTCACTCACTGTGATGTTTTAAAGTCACAGGCCTCTCAGAGATGTGTAGTTGGCAGGTTGAAGCCGCGGTGGAGGATGTTCCTTAATTGAAACTGTAGGTGTTAGCAGCTGCTCACTGCTGTATCAGAAAGCCATGCAGTGAACAACCCTAGCTTCAGGGACTTACAGCAGATGAAGAGCTAAACAGTGCTCCAAGCTCTCCTGTGAGATGTTCAGCAGTTTGATCGCTCTCTTGAAGTCAGTCAAGTCTCATAATGATACTAACAGAACCGCTTGTTGAAGAAAGAGACGGAAAAACTACAAGAACAAGGAGGAAAAGAAAGAAGCAGCAGAAGGCTAAGCTGCAAACACACTTCAAACACTTCTTCCTCTCACAAAGGTAAGTAATGAATGATAAAGGCAACAGGGTGCAATAACTGATTCATGTGGCCCTCTGAGAAGAGAGACCCCTTCAAATCCTCCATCCTAAATTCTCAACACCTCCTGCATTGGCCCCCCGATCATAATTGTTTCAAATGCACTATCTGTCTAATATAGACCAAAATTATTTCTTCAGGTCTGTGAGCTGCAGAGTTATACACACCCATATTTTGTTTTCAAACTCCATTGCTGTTTATTTCAAAACCTCAAACATTTAGTCAACAATTAATCAAATAAAAGTAAACTGCAAGAAATTACAGGTACGCTACGGCCACACTTAAACGGGTATTTTTGAAAATGCAGCTGTTTCTGTGTGTTTGGACCTTTCGTCCACGTAAACAGCGTTTCGAATCACCGAAAACAGATTTTTTTTTTAAAACGCTGTTTTTTGCGTTTACGTGTGGACGAGGAATACAGAGTTCGTCACGCAACATCAAAGGTATGTGCCTTTTTCAGGTCACGCTGTGCGCCACCTTATTGTTTACATGAGATGAGTTGCAGAATGGCAGATAGAGACAAAATACTGTTAATCTGACTGTCTGCAGGTTTTACATGCAGTTACTGTCCCTCCATTTACAAAGGCACAGGCGTCACGGTGTCATTATTTTACATGTAGTTGTTTATTTCCTGTGTAATAATATTCAACATTGCTATCAATACATTTTTCATAAAATGCCTCTCTGTGCAAAATGGGTTCAAAAACATAAACAGCTGTGGGATATTGTTTGTCTGTGATTTGGAGAGCCCAGCGCTGTTCCCGACGCAGGGGAAACTAATTCTGTTGCAGAGACCTACCTCAGCACTTGTGCAGGTGAAGCCAAAGGGAAGATTTGTACAGATTTGTAGGAAATGGAAATAGAGTGGACCAACATGACAATGCTATTGAGTTAGCAGGACGCTACACACTGACAGGCTAGCAGATGACTCCAGCAAGACCAGAGGTGGAGGTTTGTGCATTTATTAACAATGCTTGGTGCATGAACTCCACTACGAGAGTCACTGCTCACCTAATGCGGAGTTTTTAATGGTCAAATGCAGACCTTATTATCTCCCCAGAGAACTCACTTCGATCATACTCACTGCCGTGTATATACCCCCCGACGCTAATGCTAGGTTGGCCATGAAAGAACTTTCTGCAGCCATTAACAAACACCAGAATAAACACCCCGAGGCTGCTTTTATTGTTGCTGGCGACTTCAACCACACCAACTTAAAGACAGCCCTCCCCAGATTCCACCAACATGTCTCCTGCCACACCAGAGGAGACAAGACTTTAGACCATGTTTATTCCAACCTGGCTGGAGCCTACAAAGCAACACCCCTCCCTCACATTGGACAATCGGACCACCTCTCCCTGTTCCTCACACCTCGGTATTCACCACTCATCCAACATGTGAAACCTGCCTCATCTGTACTGGATTACATCTCCAAAACCACAGACAGTGTCACCACCCAGAAACGGAGGTGAGCTTTATTGTGAAAGGTTTATGTGGAACATAAACAAGCGGACACGCGATGCTGTTACCGTCGTTGTTGCTAACGACAACGCATAAAAACCGTAGTAGTGTCCGTCCGTAGTGTGGTTATATTAAATATAAGAGAAAGAGAGAACTTTAAGAAATTGAAGAAGAAGCCACTACAGTGGCCATCAGAACCATGAAAACATATCGCTGTAAACAGTTTATTTTGCAACACCACGAAACAAACGATAGCGTAAAATGAAACGATAGATGTTTTTATATCGTCATCCGATATATATCGTTATATCGAACAGCCCTAGATCCATCAATAAAGGATAATGTTGGATCAGTGTTTCAATATTTATATCCTTTATTAGATGTACATGTGGTTTGGTTATTTGCCTTTTGGTTGAAAGTACACTGAGAGAGGACTTTTTTAGTGCTCTTAATAGTATTTTTTTTATCTAATTGAATACAATCTATTTGTGTATGATTGTCAGTCCAAAGAGGGAGAGAGGAAAGAGGGGAACATGAGGAGAAAGTACAAGGTCAGGAAGAACCAGGTAAGAAAACAGACAGGGAGCAGTGACAGGCAAAACAGAAACTGTTAAACTGACAAAGAGAAAAACCTGATTTTACCCTCACAATCTGGAAGTTGTGTTGTCCCTATATTAAAGCTGCTGTACAGAATCTGCTAAACAAACTGGGTTGTCAGCCCTGGCACTGCATTACCATATTGAGCTTCAGTCAGAGGAAGTCATGGTTGCCAAAAACCTTTTGAAGCTCAAGAGTGAGGCTGGTGCCATCCCAGATATGTTAACATTGTACAATCTTCTGGATAATCGGATCTTCCCCACACTGAAAACTGTTATTCAGGTTGCCCTAACAAACCCAGTTAGCAGCTGTAGCTGTGAGAGGTCTTTTAGTGTCTTGAGTCAGCTCCATACCTGGCTGAGAAGGACCATGGGTCAAAGCAGACTCCAGCACCTGGCTGTGATGTCAGTTGAGAAAGATGCTTGAGAGACTTGACCACCAAAATGTGATGGACAGATTTACCAACCTCAAGGTGAGGCGACATAGGTTAAAAGAAAATAAAAAATCTGCAGAGCCATAGTAGTAACTGCAGTAAACATCATTTCATACTTAGTATACATTGTACCAAAGGCCAAGGTGTCTCAGTTTTCTAATTTTTTAATAATATTTTGTACATTTCAAGGACTCTTCTGTTTTTGGAGTGTATTTTTTATGTGTCTGTATTGTATCATACACACACATAAAAAGTGAATCTCTGTCCAAAAAATGCACTCCGTTTACTTTTTACTCACTGTGAGCATCATTCATTATTCTCCCAGTAATTAAGGTTAGGATATGTATTTTTATTCTATTCTTCTTTAGCAGCATTTAAATAAACTTTATCAGATTTGATGGTTTTGTTACAGACTTTTCAAAAAAGTGTTTTGCTTTTCTTTCACAAATGTGGGATTAAATTGTGTTAAAATGTACAAAACAGTGATGTCATGTTTTGTGACGAGGACCAGGCACAGAGAGACTTGATGAATTTAAGAATCTTATTTATATAACACTCTAGTCTCACTGACCACACAAACAAGCCTCACAACTTTTTTGCACAGCAGTTTATTGACCTTACATCCACACCTGTAGCTAATTTAGAATCACTGGTTAATTGAACATGTACTTCTACCCAAAGTGTAAAAAGAAAAGTCAAAATAATGCCAACAGCTGGATGGGAGGTCGGCTCATGTAACTATAGTACGAATCCCACATTGGGTGTGATGGTTAGCAGAGGCTTCAAAAACACATTGTAAATATTGTGATGTATTGAGGAAGTACAGCCTTGGTGGACGACACTTGAAGGAAGTGAAAAGGGTGAATAATCGTTTAAAAATTTCAAATATGATAATCTGTGATGAATAGATACTGCTGTTTCTGTATGGGCTCAAATTGTAGTCATAAATATTTTGTACTTGTAAATCAGGAAAAAGTAAAAAGAATTTGTGTGTGGACTTAGCCAAAAAAATATGTGTGAAACTCTGCACTCAAGTTTCAAGTTTTTTGACCCTGTTTTTCTTCCTTCTAGCTGATTGGTCAATGTTATGTCAATCACAAATTTAACTATCCAATCAGAGAACAGATGGGTTTGGCTGTCAGAGGGGTGCTTTTTTGAACTGCAGGTCCTTGAAGGGTAGTACAGTTTGAAGCTGGAGGATCTCTATATAGGGCTTTGGAGTGTGATGTCATGAGAGGGGGTGTGACCAGGTTTTTTGGTAGAGCCGCCATGTTAGTAGGCCAAACAAAGCACACGGGAGCGAAAGCATATGGAAGCATCAGCTATGGTTCGTACGTGCTGTGTCGTTGGTTGCAACTAGGGATGCACCGATACCGATACCGGTATCTGGTGTCGGCCTCAATACCACATTTTCTAAAGTACTTGTTAAAAGTCCCCTGATACCGGTCTGAGAAATGTCTATGTTTGAGCGGCGTGTAAGGGGTTAATCACAGGCGCCGAGTGCCCGCCCCCAGGCCCCGGCTGCAGCTCAGAGCGGGGGGAGAAGGGGAGGCGAGACATGTCAGCCGTGTGAATGAAGACAACAAAACAAAGGCGGACTGCAAATTGTGCTCAGCGAAATTGTCCAGAGGAGGCTCAAAAGGTAGCGCATTTAACACAAGCAATTTAATCAAGCACCTAAAATCCCAACACGAGTACAAGGAGTTTACCCACGCTTCTAAACCAACACAATCCACGCTGCAGCAAACTCTTGCAAGACGAGAGAAAATGTCCAGAGACAATCTACGTGCTGTGAAAATAACACAGGCAATTATCAAGTACATTGCATTGAGTGACCAGCCACTCTCGGAGGTAGAAAATGTTGGATTCCTGCGTCTCCTCCATGTTCTGGAGCCCAGATATGATGTCCCAAGCCGCCACTACATGACTGACACGGAGCAGCCTAAACTACACGAGTCCGTGAAAAAACATATCCACAGCCTACTGGAAGCCTCCTCTGCATTTAGCTTCACCACGGATATTTGGACAAGCAGTGTTAGCCCCGTGTCGCTGATTAGCCTAACCTCCCAGTGGATAGACGCGTTTCACGCCACAGCGAGCCATTATATGCCAAAAAATTCCGCGGCTCGCACACCAGCCAGGCTATAGCGCATGTGTTTGAGGAAATGCTGCAGACATGGGGTATACCTAAGACAGCAGTACATGTTGTGCTTTGTGACAATGCCACAAACATGATTAAAGCCATGAATGACGCAGGGCTCCCAAGTCTGCCATGTGTCGCGCACACGCTCCAACTGGCTGTTCACGAGGGCTTATTAGCACAGAGGAGCATAGCTGATGCTTTAGCAGTGCGGCGGAAAATAGTTGGGCATTTTAAAGATTCCGCCTTAGCCTACTCCCGCCTCGAGGACATTCAGGGACAGCTCAACCAGCCAATAAAGAGACTGCAGCAGGACGTACAGACGCGCTGGAACAGCACGTATTACATGCTCCAGTCCCTCATTGAGCAAAAGCGAGTGCTGGGCGTGTCCGAGCACGAACTCCCTGACTATCTCGCCGCTCACCAATGGGCTCTTATGGAGACGACTGTTGCCATCCTCGCCCCCTTTGAGGAACTAACTAAAAACGTGAGCAGCTACGACGCACTAGCCTCTGATGTCATCCCAGCTGTGACTGTGCTAGCGAGACTTCTAAACAGAGAAACAGACGAACAAATTTAAAATTAAATTTTGTTTTTTTATAATTATATATTCTGTAATATGTTGCATACAACATGTTTTTCATTTTAAATAAATGTTCTTAATTCCAAACTAGTCCCTTGTTTGTTTGTTTTTTTGTTAAATTATAGGACTAAAGCTGTTACCCGTAAATTTAAATCATGTTTTTATTAAGTACTCGGTATCGGCGAGTACTGAAATGCAAGTACTCGTACTCGTACTCGTTTTCAAAAAAGTGGTATCGGTGCATCCCTAGTTGTAACGTTAGATCACACGATCGGGAAGGCAAGAAGCTGGAAAATGGGCACTCTTTTCATCGTTTCCCCTCCTGGAGGCAACGGGAGGGATCTCATGTATCCGATATTACTAAACGAAGACTAAACGAGCTGATATCAAGTTCTCTGCCATCCCCAGTTTTTTGTTGGTTTGCTTGCAACATTTTCTTTCCGGTGAGTTCTAAATAAATTCTTAATAGGCTTTTAGTGCCCACCTGAGAATTCATGTCGAGCGAGTAACAGGTGGTTTGCGTAACAAGTTCAAAATGCTACACACTACAATGCCAATAGCCTATGTGCATGTTAGCATATGCTACTTCTGGTGCGGAAACTCCTGTGGGGAGCTTTGTTTCCGGTGTCCTATTCGCACCTGGTTTACAGTCCAAAGCAAGTTAAGCAAATGAATGAATCAAGTGGCGATTTACATTTCTATAGATGTCTCGGGCATTTACCCAATATATCTGTAAATGATGTTCATCGACTTGTCGATATTTTTCCCCCGCGCCTCAGAGCAAAAGAGAAAAGGGATTCAAATGTTATATTTCTCAGATGTCCCTCGTTTATCGCGGGTGTTATGTTCTAAAAATAACCAGCGATAGGTGAAATCAAGTAGCCAATTTATTTTTTGACGGTGCAAAACGTTTCGTGGACATCGTGGACATACAGCACTGCACTTCAGAGTCACACTGCCAGCATCGATGCAGCGAATTCTGTACAGGGAGTGCAGAATTATTAGGCAAATGAGTATTTTGTCCACTTCATCCTCTTCATGCATGTTGTCTTACTCCAAGCTGTATAGGCTCGAAAGCTTACTACCAATTAAGCATATTAGGTGATGTGCATCTCTGTAATGAGAAGGGGTGTGGTCTAATGACATCAACACCCTATATCAGGTGTGCATAATTATTAGGCAACGTCCTTTCCTTTGGCAAAATGGGTCAAAAGAAGGACTTGACAGGCTCAGAAAAGTCAAAAATAGTGAGATATCTTGCAGAGGGATGCAGCAGTCTCAAAATTGCAAAGCTTCTGAAGCGTGATCATCGAACAATCAAGCGTTTCATTCAAAATAGTCAACAGGGTCTCAAGAAGCGTGTGGAAAAACCAAGGCGCAAAATAACTGCCCATGAACTGAGAAAAGTCAAGCGTGCAGCTGCCAAGATGCCACTTGCCACCAGTTTGGCCATATTTCAGAGCTGCAACATCACTGGAGTGCCCAAAAGCACAAGGTGTGCAATACTCAGAGACATGGCCAAGGTAAGAAAGGCTGAAAGACGACCACCACTGAACAAGACACACAAGCTGAAACGTCAAGACTGGGCCAAGAAATATCTCAAGACTGGTTTTTCTAAGGTTTTATGGACTGATGAAATGAGAGTGAGTCTTGATGGGCCAGATGGATGGGCCCGTGGCTGGATTGGTAAAGGGCAGAGAGCTCCAGTCCGACTCAGACGCCAGCAAGGTGGAGGTGGAGTACTGGTTTGGGCTGGTATCATCAAACATGAGCTTGTGGGGCCTTTTCGGGTTGAGGATGGAGTCAAGCTCAACTCCCAGTCCTACTGCCAGTTTCTGGAAGACACCTTCTTCAAGCAGTGGTACAGGAAGAAGTCTGCATCCTTCAAGAAAAACATGATTTTCATGCAGGACAATGCTCCATCACACGCGTCCAAGTACTCCACAGCGTGGCTGCAAGAAAGGGTATAAAAGAAGAAAAACTAATGACATGGCCTCCTTATTCACCTGATCTGAACCCCATTGAGAACCTGTGGTCCATCATCAAATGTGAGATTTACAAGGAGGGAAAACAGTACACCTCTCTGAACAGTGTCTGGGAGGCTGTGGTTGCTGCTGCACGCAATGTTGATGGTGAACAGATCAAAACACTGACAGAATCCATGGATGGCAGGCTTTTGAGTGTCCTTGCAAAGAAAGGTGGCTATATTGGTCGCTGATTTGTTTTTGTTTTGTTTTTGAATGTCAGAAATGTATATTTGTGAATGTGGAGATGTTATATTGGTTTCACTGGTAAAAATAAATAATTGAAATGGGTATATATTTGTTTTTTGTTAAGTTGCCTAATAATTATGCACAGTAATAGTCACCTGCACACACAGATATCCCCCTAAAATAGCTAAAACTAAAAACAAACTAAAAACTACTTCCAAAAACATTCAGCTTTGATATTAATGAGTTTTTTGGGTTCATTGAGAACATGGTTGTTGTTCAATAATAAAATTATTCCTCAAAAATACAACTTGCCTAATAATTCTGCACTCCCTGTGCTGTACAGGAGAGACGTCACGGAGGAGATCGTCTGCAGCGATCAGGACGCAGGACACAATGTGATGTAAAAAAAACGTGCAAACTTGCACTAAAAAACAGCGAAGTGAAAGGTGAACCGCGTTATAGCGAGGGACAGCTGTAATTTTGAAGGTAAGTCACAACATACCCTTCGTAAATACTAATGTATAGAAACCGTTACCAGCAATCATTCATTTTTGTGTGGCTTTTTTCACGGTTTGTTAACATGCTGTGTAGGTGTGTACTTGACTAGCTGATATCGACATAGCAGGGAAACATCTGGTTTGACTGTTCTTCACCTGTAGTTTGAATGCTGAACATTTGCCTGCTTAAATCATGAGACCAGTCACTACACAGAGATGTGGTTCTAAATATGGACGATGTGTCTTCTGCTGCAGTGATGCAGTTCTGCTTGTGTTGAGTGATGTAAACAACTGATCGATCTTTTTTTTTTTTTTTTTTTTTTTTTTTTTGGCCTGTCCCGTTTGGCTCTTTTGCCATCAGAATTGTTGTCTAAAGGCAAACAAAGATGCCCAACGGATTTACTTTACCAAATTGACCATCACAGCCTTGCCGTAATGGTCCATTTGATTCACCTTTTATTGTTTATTTTATTTTCACTTACTGAATACGGGACAGACTTGACTGGGGGAAAGAAGGGGAGAAAGAAAGAGGGAAAGAGAAACAGCTGAGAAGAGGGACGGGGGAGAAGGGCAAAAGACAAAAACCAACAGAATGAGCAGAAAAAAAATGCATATATCAATCACCTGGGTCACCTGCTGAGAAAGAAAAAAGAAAGCAAGCAGAAGAGAACAAGAGTAATAGAATAAACAACGTCACAATGATATATGGGAATATGACAGTAAATACTAAATATTAAACATTATTGTGCAGCACATAAGATCAACAGAACACAGTGTGCTTTGAGGTAGGAGCCAAAAAGGGTGTAGTTTGTGGGTGTGATCACCCGTGTGTACACCTGTGAGCATGGACGCGCTTGTTTTTTGTTTTTTTAAAAGGTTCCTTCATGTAATAATCTGCTAGAGGGTGTGGGGGGGCCACAGCCCCGTCCTCCAGGGCATGAAGCAGGTATGGAGGAGATCAAAACTCCAGACATCCAGAGGCCCCCAGAACACAAGAGACCAAGGAAGACCAACAGAGGGGCAGCTGCGCCACTGTCCCGGAAAGAGCTGAGGAGAGTCCCAGATGAGGGCTCACTCAGCAGCCGCGGAGCAGAAGCCAGGGGGAGTTGCAGTGACGCGCCCGTGAGCTCCGCCGGCAGCCAGCCGCGCCTGAGTGACCGAGCCCCAGGCCGAGAGGCCGGGGGCACCCCACCTCCGAAGTGCCCGAGCGAGCCCCAGGCTCCAGGCCCCGATAAGCGGCCGCCAAGGAGTGAGCCGGTGTGTACCTGGACGCCCACCCCCGGACACAAAGAACCACCAACGCACCGATGTCTGAGGGGGTCCGCCACTGGCAGGGGAAGTGGTGGTAGGGGGAGATAGGCCTCCAAACCTTGGAGGGCCTGAGATGTCCCCAGAGAGGTGGCGTCTGATACCCAACCTGACATATAGACACAGACATACAGGCACACACAGATACAAACATCCATTCCCACCCTCATGCTCTCATATGCACTTACTCCACACTCAACCAACGTGGAGACAGACATAAAGAGACATTGTACACACGATCACACTCCCCAAGCGTACTCTACAAACCGGGTCTAGGTACCCTTGCCCCTGGAGGGGGGAACTGCACCCAGACCCAGGTGGTGTTTCCCTTTTCCCTGCGGTGGGGGGAGGCAAACTGCCCTGACTCCGCAGCAGCAGGAAGGCTCCACACTCCAGACCGCAGTCGGACGGCCAACTCCTCCTCCTAGCCCCCCCGCTCCAGCAGGTCGCAGAGAATGGGGGTGAGAGAAGACTCCAAACCTCCCTCCACCCGCTCATTGTAGTGTTGATGCATGTGTGTTCTAAGGTGCATTTAAAACCCAGGAGGGCATGGAGCTACCTGCCAGAGAGCAGCAGGTAAGCGCATGGTCCCTCCTGCTAGCCCTCAATGTCTACGTGTATTTAAAATTGAGAGGTGGGCAACGATGCCAGGGGTGGGGTGTACACCCTGATGGTACTTTGGACTCCGTGTATCGTGCCCACCCCCAAGATCCTATATGTATGTGTAATGAGAGTGTGAGTAATGTGAATGTCTAAGTTGTGGGATAAAATTGAGGCAGAGGCAGCCAGAAGGGGACAGAGGGGGGGGGGGTAGCCTCCTCTGCACCCTGGTGACATACCCCTACTCCAAGGCCCTGCATGTGTGGGTGGTTGTGGTGGAGCGGGAAGAGGGAGGCAGCTGGAGATGGGGAGGGAAGGAAGGGAGGGGCAAGTGACCCCTCCCTGGGGCCAGCTCCCCCGCTGACCCCAGTAGGCACCCCCATACTCCCGCCAGGGAAAGGGGACCCAGGCCCATCCAGACTGGGGCCCAGTGCAGCAGCGCCGCCCGGCCCCACAGAGCCCGGGACAGTCCACCCAACCCCACCACAGAGAAAACTGCACCCACCCCACCATCCACTCATCTTCCAGACTACATAAGACAATAAACACCCAGGCTGAGATCTTCTTCCACCTCTCCTGTATCTCCCCTTCCTGCAGAGGGAGTTCCTGAGGAGAGGAAAGCTCCTGCAAGATGTGACAATCTCCCCCACCAGTTGAAGAGCCCCCCAGGTGGCTCGATGCACCGGCGGCACCCCGCTCCAGGGCTGGGCCCCCATGCACCCACCCGCCCACAACCCCGGCAACACACCAACCAGGACCCAAGCCCCCGAGGCCCGGTCCGGGTTCCAGCCCAGAGACGGAGCGCCCCCAGAACCTCACGCCCATCCCGGACCCACCCAGGGGCAGCCAGGCTACCAGGTCAGTAACCCACGTCCGTCAGCACAGACCCTCCCCTAGCTCCGCTGCACGCAGCCGCGAGGAAACAGTCACCTGAGAGCCAACAGAGCCCCTAACCGGACATGACCGCTACCCCGGGTTGAGCCCCCCAAGGAAGATGCCTCCGGGGAACCCCCCGACGCCCTAAGCCTGTCCCTACCCCCACACCAATCACAACAGTGAAGGCGGGACCAAACTATGACCCCCCACCCCCACTAGGTGATGGAGCTGATCAAAGGAGCCCAGAGCAATTGATCTGATGTGGTGGCAGAGGCTGTATCAAGACTAATGTAATCTAATAGATAATTTCTATATTGGTTAGAATTAAGATTATTTTTCTTTTTCCAGTTCATGAGGACTGTTTTCTTGGCTATGCATAGGGCAGTGAAAACCATATGGGCGATATTCTTTTCTGAAGTGACATTATCTAAGCTGCCCAACAAACACACTAAGGGGGAAGTTGGAATGTTACATTTCAGACACTTTGATAAGTCTTCACATATCTCGCGCCAAAACTTCTGAACTGGTGGACAGAACCAAAGAGCGTGGATATAATTGTCCGGTGAATTGGTTTGGCAGTGTGAGCAGTTGTTGGTAGACGTAAAGCCCATCTTTAACATCCGATGACCTGTATAGTGCACTCTATGTAATATTTTGTATTGAATTAATTGAAGACTGGGATTTCTAATTAGATGAAAGGTTTTTAAGCCAATCTGAGACCAGAAGTTTAGGTCTAAGTTAACTGATAAATCTGCTTCCCATTTTGCAATAGGAAGTGATGTTGATTCATCTGTTTTAGAAAGCATTCTGTATATTTTGGATAGTAATTTGGGGGTTTTAAGAGTAAGAAATTGAACCACACTTGGTGGTGTTTGTAGTTCAACTTGACCCGGTTTAAATTTCTTTTTTACTATGGATTTAATTTGTTGATATTCTAAAAATCTTTTCTTGTTGATCCCATATTGTGTAACTAGTCCGTCAAATGAAATAAATTCTGTTCCTTCTAGTATATGTTCTAAATATTTGATTCCTTTATCACTCCAATCTGAAAAGTTTATCATATTATTGTTTTGTAATATGTCAGGGTTGTTCCAGATAGGTGTAAGTTTGCATGGGATTAATGAAGACGCTGTCAATTTTAGAAACTCCCACCATGCTGTCAGAGAAGCACTGATGTTGATGCTTTTAAAGCATTCATGTCGTTGGATGTTTGAGCTGATAAATGGTAGGTCTGAGATCTCTAGATTATTGCAGAGTGCTTGTTCTACATCTAGCCAAGGTTCATCTAAGAGGGTATGTTTTAGCCATCCTGAGATAAACTGAAGCCTGTTGGCTAAGAAGTAGTGCTGAAAGTTAGGCAGTTCTAGTCCTCCTTTATCCTTGGTCTTTTGTAGTGTTTTTAAGCTTATACGTGGGGGTTTATTTTTCCAAAGGAATTTGGACATACATGAATCTAGAGATCTGAACCAATCTTGTGGCGGTTTAGTTGGGATCATTGAGAATAAATAATTTATTTTTGGTAAGACCATCATTTTTATAGCGGCAACCCTTCCCATGAGTGATATGGGTAGACATTTCCATCTAGCCAGATCATCTTCTACCTTCTTTAAAAGTGGGATATGGTTTAATTTAGTTAGATCTGCAAGCTTGGGAGAAACATTAATACCTAAATATTTTATATTTCCCGATTGCAGTGGTGTAGAAGAGGAATTATGGAGGGAGCAATTAATCGGTAGGACTGTAGATTTTGACCAGTTAATTGAGTAATCTGATATTCTTGCAAAAGACTTTATCAATTCAATCACCCCAGAGATATTGGTTTGTGAGTTTTGGAGAAAGAGTAACACATCATCCGCATAAAGGCTGATTTTATGTTCCACGTTCTTGCATTTTATGCCCTTAATTACTGAATTCTGTCTAATTGCTGCTGCTAGTGGTTCAGTAAAAATTGCAAACAGTGAAGGGGAGAGTGGGCATCCCTGCCTGGTGCCCCTCAAGAGACAGAAGTTGGAGGATGTCTGGTCATTTGTTCTGACACAAGCTGTTGGGGAATTATATAATATTTTTAACCAGTTTATGAAAGAGGATCCAAAACCAAATTTGTGTAAAGTTGCAAATAGAAATTTCCAGTTAACTCTGTCAAATGCTTTTTCTGCGTCTAAAGAGAATATTGTAGTTTCTAGGTTTTTACTGTATGAGTACTCTATCAAATTAAGTAATCTACGTGTGATAGGTTTGTAGCTTGAACCCATCCGCTGGAACGTTAAAGGCAATATAATTACACTGCAAAGCAAGACACAAGTAGGCAAGCTTCTTCATGTTTCTCGTGCACGGGAGAGAACCGGACAGGCACCGTTCCTTCGCTTGACCCCAGTTGCTCTCGTCCGTTCTCCCGTACCACTGTTCTTTTATTGAGGTTACATGAATATGCATAAGTTCATTAACATATGACGTCTACATACACACAAAGAGTACCTTGCCTGTGTGTGTGTGTGTGTGTGTGTGTGTGTGTGTGTGTGTGTGTGTGTGTGTGTGTGTGTGTGTGTGTGTGTGTGGACTGCTGATCAAAGGGTCAAACATCCTTGGTCAGGAAGAGGGTAGCCTCCCCCTCCCCCTAGATGGTTCATCCTAGATAACACGGTGAGGAAGTCCTGCAGTTCATCTAAACAAAGAGCACTTAGACTAGAACAGACGCAACTACGTTAATCCTACCATAAAACAATAAGACACGGTATGACCTCTCATGCTCCCAAAGTGCTGTCTAATACACACAAAGTTTGCAGACTATCAAGGATCAAAACCTCTACCAATCTACAACTACTTACAAAACTCTAAGCATATATAAGTAAATATTTCTAAGCATAAATGACAATCAACAATACAAATCTAACAACGTGTATTTGTTGATGAGTGCCTACCTTTTATGAAACCAGTTTGGTCAGGATGAATTAAGAGGGGGGTTATTTTCTCCAGTCTCTTTGAGAGAGCTTTGCAGATTATTTTAAGGTCTACATTTATAAGGGATATTGGACGATAGCTTGAGGGATATACAGGGTCTTTGCCTGGTTTTAGCAGGAGATTAATGTTTGCAGAATTCATATTTGATGGAAGTCTGCCCTTTTCTTTAATTTCCAACAACGTTCTGTAGAAAACTGGTGCTAGAATCGACCAGAATTCTTTGTAGAATTCTGCAGGAAAGCCATCTGGACCTGGAGCCTTATTATTGGGCATACTTATCAGGGCTTCCTGGAGTTCACCTGGTGTCAGTGGTGAATCCAGTGCCATTGCTTGAGTGTCCAATAATTTTGGAAGAGTTATGTTGTCCAAAAACTGATCAATTTCTTTTTTAGATGGGTTTATTTGTGGTGAATACAACGTTTTATAGAAATCCCTGAAAATGTTGTTTATTTGTATCGGTTCATATAATGTGTTCCCAGATGAATCTTGAACAGCACATATAGTTGTTTTTTCTTTATTTATTTTTAGCTGGTTTGCTAGAAATTGACCGGATTTATTACCATGTTCATAATTTTGTAGGCGTAGTCTTTGTACTAAGAATTTTGTTTTTTTATCAATTATCTCATTTAATTCTAGTTTTGTTTTGCGTATTTTGTTCAATGTTTCCTGATCTTGGTGGGACGCGTAGGCTTCTTCTAGTGATTTGATGTTTTTTTCTAATTCCTGAATATTTTTGTTTTCTTTTTTGTTTTTATGTGATGAGAAAGAAATTATTTTACCTCTCATCAACAACTGATCGATCTAAACTCTTTAAACGTCAAAATTGATCATTAGATTTTTTATGGCACAACAGTGGTGAGTGTTCCCACCTTCTGCTCTTTGTAACTTAACGCAATCTTTCCGTTTTCGAGTTTTGGACATGATTTTGGAGGATATCTTTGCAGTAGCGATTGACCGCAAAGTAAAGCTACCGGAAGTGCACAACCCCACATCCGGTCTCAAACCAGGAAGTTAGCATTTTCTTGTGCACATAGTCAATCCGATTACTTATATCATGTGAGGGTGAAGACACTGCTTGATAAGATTGTTAAGGTTTGCTGTGTTTTGGTGAATATGTGCCCCAGTGTGGTTGTCAAACCAGGGCCAAATGAAACTTGCTCTTGTTGAATATTCATAAAACTGCTGTGTTGCATGTACAGTTCATTGTAAACAATTGGACTTTCTGTAAAGTGGTTTCAATAAAACAGAAAAGAAAAGTATGTTTTGGTTGTTTTTTATTCAAGATCTATTCACATGTACTTAGCAAGTACATACACATGAAATGCAAACTATTTACATGGCAACGCACAGCTGGCATCAATCGTGAACCACAAAATGAAACATTACTACTTTTTTAGAGCAGCACTTTGTTTGGAGAAGTATTTGCCAACAAGGATGGAGGCTTAAAAATAGACGAATCTTGCACCCAGCCGTTTGTGAATTGGATGTGCGCTTCCAGGGATGTATAATTCCTAAACTGATTCGCTGTGTATGCGCTGACTCCAAAGACAAGGTACGCGACGATATCAGGATAGGACAACGGCGGTAGGTCATCTGGGTTTCCACTCCACTGCCTTATTTCATACGGGTCCACGTTACCGATGCACGCTATTTTTTCCAAGTACCGTCTCTTGGAGTCTGGGCAATCTGTCGCAATACAGCCCTTTGTCTTCTGCACTGACTTTAAGCTTGGCTCTGGCAGTCCTGCTTCCAACACAGTGTGTTTGTTTTGATTCGTGGCCTTCTAACATGGCGCCGCGATCCCACAGCGGCACGTCAAAATGGCCTGTATTTTTATAGCGCTTTACTAGTCTCTAAGGACCCCCAAAGCGCTTTACACAACCTGTCATCCACCCATGCACACACACATTCACACACTGGTGATGGCAGCTACACTGTAGCCACAGCCACCCTGGGGCGCACTGACAGAGGCGAGGCTGCCGGACACTGGCGCCACCGGGCCCTCTGACCACCACCAGTAGGCAACAGGTGAAGCATCTTGCCCAAGGACACAACGACCGAGACTGTCCAAGCCGGGGCTCGAACCGGCAACCGTCCGATTACAAGGCAAACTCCAAAGCCCTATAAATATCCGATAGAAGCTAGGTCCCCTAACTTTCAGTAGCTGTTGAAAGGATGAAGTTATATATCAGTGGTTAGAAACACCATTATTACTTAAGGATTCGTTTAACACAAAGTCAGGGCTGACCCGGGACCATGCCTGTGAGTCACAGTGCGCAGCTTGAAGGTCCTTTCACATCAGACGCAGCATGTGCTGCTAATGCTAACTGCTAACTAAAAGCCAAGGATCCAGAACTTGTTGCGCTGGCTGCTGAGCTCTGTGCGTTCTGCGGCAGCTCTACCTGTACTAGATGCACCTGCTCCTCGTCGTTTCCATGACTTTATGTCAGAGATTCAACTCTGTATTAAGCACGTAAACCTGTGACACAAAAATCACCAAACTGAGACCACAGACTGTTTTCCTTTGTGGTGATGAAGGAAAACGCTGGGCTGGCATGTAAAAGGGTATTTATTCCCTCAGGGCCTGAAGCTCCATAAAGCACCCCTCCAACAGCCAAACCCATCTCTTCTCTGACTGGATAGCTAAATTTGTGATTGACATGGCATTGGCCAATCAGATGAAAGGAAGAAAAATAGGGTCAAAATTCGTACACGTATTTTTTGGCTAAGTCCACACACAGATCTTTTTTACGCACACACAAATTATTTTTACACATACAAAACTGATTTGCAAGTACAAAATATTTATGACCACAATTTGAGCCCATACTTCTGGGTCATTTTGTTGGGATTGTCCCAGAAACACCATGCATGCTGACGCTCATTAATTAATGTTCTTATTCATATATAAGCATGTTTTCATTATGAGCTGACATCAGAACAACAAAACAATAATGTAGCATTATAACAAAAGTTAGGTGAGGTCCAAACACCAGCCAACAGAGAAGGCCAATAATGATATCACTGTAACCGCATGTTTTATTACTAATAAATAAAGAGCAGGAGTGTTTGTGGATGTTCTGATCCTGGATCTGTTTGCTGAGTCAATTTGGGACACAGCAGGGTGTGAGTTGAAATATGCAAATGAGCAGCAGCAGGAAATGAGCTTTGAAGTGTAAGTCTGATAGTTTGCTTTGGATTTGCTGGGTAAACAGGCGAAGCAAACTAAAGCCTCTGGGTAAATGACAAACACGAATATCAGCAGTCAAGGGAGCCCAGCCACTCAGCAATTTGTGCTTGTGCACACTGCAGTAGCCACGCTGTGTCTTACATTGAAATCTCCTTCAGCAGAAAGCAGAGCTCAGCAGTAACACGTTCAGCAAGGGAGCGCAGAAATCCACCACGTGATGGGCTCTGATGGCCAAGATGGAGTAACGTCCTTTACAACAGACTCAACGAATCCATGAAAACTAACTCATTTTAAAAAACAGTTCAAAAATGTCAAACATTACAGCATCGAGTTATTCCTGCTAATGTGGTGGCAAAAGTGTTGCTCTGTCAGAAAGTTTGTCTCCATCATAGTAGAAGTTTGGGATTTAACAGAATCTGGGCTGCTTGTATCTGACTCCAGCCAGAATACCGTGAGTATAGTGTGATCTGCTCACACGTCACACAGTGTGGGAGTGACGGGTGATTGACTGCAGATCAGTTGTTAATCTGAGTGCCATGACAAAAGGTGGAGGAACTCCACTGTCGAATGAACAGTGGTGCAGTTCTCAGAAATTCTTAAGTTCTGAGACAGTTTTTTTGAAACAATGTTCCCGGTGATTGTGTTTTTTGGTCACCATTATGCAAAAACAGGGTATGTCTAAGACTGTTTTTGGAACACGGCCCGTTATCTCTAAACCATGACTTTCTTCTGCTGTGGCAGCTCCTCTTGAGAATCAGCAGTTTACTCCTTGTCCAGAGACTCATATTTCTCACCCCGGGTCCATCCGAACACTTTCACCTGTGCTGACCAAGTCTGCTACTCCACGTAGCCCTGTTCCCAGGGCAGCAGTGCTCCGGCTTTCCCTGCACCCATACCGGTGCCTCAGGTGAGGGTGGCCAGGGCTGAGGCTTTGCTTTGCTGGTTTCTGCATCCATATCTGTTCCCTGAGTTGTGTGAGGGGTGAGGGGAGCCGTGACCCAGCCTACTCTTGCATCTGTACATGCTCCTAAGGTGGGAGTGACTGGCGTCCGGTCCACCCGGCACCAGTTCTGGTTCCCAGGGTGAGGCTGGCTGAGGCACAGCCTGCTCAGCCACCTGTGGCTTCCACCCTGCCACCTGCCAAGTCCCCCGAGAGAGTTCTCCACCTCTGTCAGGGCGCTGTGAGTTACTGCTGGCCCGTGGTCAGCCTCCAGACCTGCTCCGTCCCTGCCGTTGGTCACTTGGCCGGCCACCTGAACTGTTTTTTTGCCTTCAGAGCTGTTTTCACCATGGACTTGCTTCTTGCTGCTGGGTTTTGGTTTTTGGACTTTCAGGAACAGCATCTGAGATCCCTGTCCAGTCGTAGGAACATCAAAGATGCTGCACAAGACCTTCAAGCTCCTCTGGTAGTGTGTGTGTGTGTGTGTGTGTGTGTGTGTGTGTGTGTGTGTGTGTGTGTGTGTGTGTGTGTGTGTGTGTGTGTGTGTGCTGAACCAGAGTTTTCTTCATGTAACAGTATTCATTTGGCCACCTACAGCCTCGCCTACATTAACTGCCTTGTTTTTGACAATCCAAGTCATCCTTTGCTACTTAAACACCATGTCTAGGTCCTAGCTGGAAAATACCAGCTTTTACCACACGAGAATGTGTGTTATCATGAGAAATCCAACACTGACATATACACAATAGGCAGACATGCAGCTGGACACTAATGAGCACCTGGAACAATGTGGATCTTGTTCTCTAAGTTCTTGTTTTCTTATTACTCAGCACAGGATGTTTGCTGCAGAACTGGAGTTAATGTAATGACAGGGAAAGCTTTGTCATTGCCTTCTACTTTCTGTCGTGCAGTCTTAACACATACACACCAATATGGCACAGACAAAGGTATGAACCGTGCCTCTGAATATAGTGAGGTGCTGTCTTGACTGATAGCAGTTAGCATGCTGTAACGGTAAGAGCTGTCAGGAGGCTGCTACTGTACCTGATGGCCACCACACCATCTGCTGCCTGTAGGAGCTACATGGTGATGACGAGAATGATGATGATGATGATGATGATGATGTGTGTGTGTGTGTGTGTGTGTGTGTGTGTGTGTGTGTGTGTGTGTGTGTGTGTGTGTGTGTGTGTGCGATATTTACAAAAAAATATCTAAATCCTACCTGACATTATGAGAGCTAAAGTGTCATACAGTAGGGAGTGTGTATCCAACCACTGCATGTGTGTGTGTGTGTGCCATCTTGGCAGCTTGTTAATGGTAAACCCAGGTCCTTTGAGCAGGCTTTTGGCTGTATTATTAATGATGCCATGTCTCTCCATGTCTCCTAATGGCACTGCAAGTCCATCTGTAAAGACCGAATGTCCCAAAACAGCCCACTCAGTGACTGTGTGTCAAAGCCTGTGATTGTGGCTGTGTCTGGTGTGTGTGCACACGGCTGCAAATGGGCAATCAGTTTGTCCTCGGAGACCGTTGGTCATTGAAGGCCTGTCCATGTGTCCATCTGTGCACTGCAGGGTGAGTGAGTTCACCCTGTGTGTTCGTCTTAGTCTGCCAGCCAGTGCCCTGTGTCAGACACCCTGTTACTCTGGTGTGCAGTCCTGGCATCTATGTGCTTAGTTAGCAGACATTCAGATGACAAAGTGTGAGTCTTATCTGTGATAGTTTACATTGTGTTTTTCATATAGCATTAACTTAAAGCTACAGTGGAATGAAAGACCATCTATACTCTCCACATGTGCTGTTTTATAAAGCTATGCACTGTGCTCACTCACTGAGTGGTGACAGTTCAGCAGGGTCCCATTACAGAGTGGCTGCTAAAACGGCTGAGAGCCTGTCTGCATGCAGGGAAACCAGGCTCATCTGGACTTAATAAGCCTGCAAATGTTCATAACAAACCTTTGCACATTTGGTGTTCATGTAACAGATGGGTGATTATTAGCTCTCAGTAAAGATAAACACTTTATCGTTCCCATATTTGGGAAATTCTTTACATTTGAAGTTCAATTTAAATCTAAAGAGCATCTTAGTACTGACATAAGCCACAGTGTGTCACTACACCAGGTTCATTAAGCTGGCCAGAGAATGCTGAATGGTTTCAAGATTGTATTTTGCCAAATGTATTTCTTTTCTTCTGCACTGCAAAGACCTGTTGAACAGAATTATTTATAAGATATCAGGAAATGCTGAGACTTTAGGGGAAGGTGACAGCTGTTACTTTATAAGTAACAGCTGTCGCTCAGGGGGTTGGGAATCGCATCTGTAACCGGAAGGTCGCCGGTTCGATTCCCGGGCTCTCTGTCCTGGTTGTTATGTCCTTGGGCAAGACACTTTACCCTACTTGCCTACTGGTGTTGGCCAGAGGGGCCGATGGCAGCCTCGCTTCTGTCAGTCTGCCCCAGGGCAGCTGTGGCTACAACTGTAGCTGCCTCCACCAGTGTGTGAATGTGAGAATGAATGAATAGTGGTATTGTAAAGCGCTCTGGGTGCCTTGAAAAACGCTATATAAATCCAATCTATTATTATTATTCAATTCAACTTTATTTACACAGCGCCAAATCACAACAACAGTCTCCTCAAGGCGTTTTATATTGTAAGGTAGACCCTACAATAATACATACAGAGAAAAACCCAACAATCCTATGACCCCCTATGAGCAAGCACTTTGGCGACAGTGGGAAGGAAAAACTCCCTTTTAACAGGAAGAAACCTCCAACAGAACCAGGCTCAGGGAGGGGCGGGGCCATCTGCTGTGATTGGTTGGGGTGAGAGAAGGAAGACAGTATAAAGACATGCTGTGGAAGAGAGACAGAGGTTAATAATAACTAATGATCACATGCAGAGAGGTCTATTAACACCCAGTGCATCATGGGAATCGCCGGCAGCCTACGTCTATTGCAGCATAACTAAGGGAGGGTTCAGGGTCACCTGGTCCAGGCCTAACTATATGCTTTAGCAAAAAGGAAAGTTTGAAGTCTAATCTTGAAAGTAGAGATAGTGTCTGTCTCCTGAATCCAAACTGGAAGCTGGTTCCACAGAAGAGGGGCCTGAAAACTGAAGGCTCTGCCTCCCATTCTACTTTTAAATACTCTAGGAACAACAAGTAGGCCTGCAGAGCGAGAGCGAAGTGCTCTAATAGGGTGATATGGTACTACAAGGTCATTAAGATAAGATGGGGCCTGATTATTTAAGACCTTGTATGTGAGGAGCAGGATTTTGAATTCTGGATTTAACAGGAAGCCAAAACAGGAGAAATCTGCTCTCTCTTTCTAGTCCCTGTCAGGACTCTTGCTGCAGCATTTTGGATTAACTGAATGCTTTTCAGGGAGTTTTTAGGACTTCCTGATAATAATGAATTACAGTCGTCCAGCCTGGAAGTAATAAATGCATGAACTAGTTTTTCATCACTGTCAGGATGGCCTAAAAAGTCCCTGGTTCTGTCGGAGGTTTCTTCCTGGGAAAAGGGAGTTTTAACAGGAAGGGGTCATGTGATTGTTGGGCTTGTCTCTGCATGTATTATTGTAGGGTCTGCCTTACAATATAAAGCACCTTGAGAAGACTGCTGTTGTGATTTGGCGCTGTGTTAATAAAGCTGAATTGAATTACGGTCTGAAAAAATGTTTATTAGCATGAGCAGGTTTGGGATATGGCTTTTCGTTCGTTTATTTATTTATATAACATATTTAATTGCAACAAAAGTGTTGGCCAAAGTGCTGTACAAAGATAGAAATTACACAATAAAATTAATGCAACAAAAATAGCATCAATACAAAATACCAAATACCAAGTAACAGATAAATAAGTAAATAAATAACTGTCATGCTGTGTTGATAGCCAATGAGTAAAAATGTGTTTTGAGATAGGATTTAAAAAGATTGAGGGCAGGGGCCTTTCCTTTTTTTTTTTTTTTTTTTTCCTTTTTTTTTGCCTGTCCCGTTTGGCTCTTTTGCATCAGAATTGTTGTCTAAAGGCAAAGAAAGATGCCCAACGGATTTACTTTACCAAACTGACCATCCCAGCCTTGCCGTAATGGTCCATTTGATTCACCTTTTATTGTTTATTTTATTTTCACTTACTGAATACGGGACAGACAGAAAGAAGGGGAGAAAGAAAGAGGGAAAGAGAAACGGCTGAGAAGAGGGACGGGGGAGAAGGGCAAAAAACAAAAACCAACAGAACGGGCAGAGAAAAAAAAATGCATATATCAATCACCTGGATCACCTGCTGAGAAAGAAAAAAGAAAGCAAGCAGAAGAGAACAAGAGTAATAGAATAAACAACATCACAATGATATATGGGAATATGACAGTAAATACTAAATGTTAAACATTATTGTGCAGCACATAAGATCAACAGAACACAGTGTGCTTTGAGGTAGGAGCCAAAAAGGGTGTAGTTTGTGGGTGTGATCACCCGTGTGTACACCTGTGAGCATGGACGCGCTTGTTTTTTGTTTTTTTAAAAGGTTCCTTCATGTAATAATCTGCTAGAGGGTGTGGGGGGGCCACAGCCCCGTCCTCCAGGGCATGAAGCAGGTATGGAGGAGATCAAAACTCCAGACATCCAGAGGCCCCCAGAACACAAGAGACCAAGGAAGACCAACAGAGGGGCAGCTGCGCCACTGTCCCAGAAAGAGCTGAGGAGAGTCCCAGATGAGGGCTCACTCAGCAGCCGCGGAGCAGAAGCCAGGGGGAGTTGCAGTGACGCGCCCGTGAGCTCCGCCGGCAGCCAGCTGCGCCTGAGTGACCGAGCCCCAGGCCGAGAGGCCGGGGGCACCCCACCTCCGAAGTGGCCCGAGCGAGCCCCAGGCTCCAGGCCCCGATAAGCGGCCGCCAAGGAGTGAGCCGGTGTGTACCTGGACGCCCACCCCCGGACACAAAGAACCACCAACGCACCGATGTCTGAGGGGGTCCGCCACTGGCAGGGGAAGTGGTGGTGGGGGGAGATAGGCCTCCAAACCTTGGAGGGCCTGAGATGTCCCCAGAGAGGTGGCGCCTGACACCCAACCTGACATATAGACACAGACATACAGGCACACACAGACACAAACATCCATTCCCACCCTCATGCTCTCATATGCACTTACTCCACACTCAACCAACGTGGAGACAGACATAAAGAGACGCTGTACACACGATCACACTCCCCAAGCGTACTCTACAAACCGGGTCTAGGTACCCTTGCCCCTGGATGGGGGAACTGCACCCAGACCCAGGTGGTGTTTCCCTTTTCCCTGCGGTGGGGGGAGGCAGACCGCCCCGACTCCGCAGCAGCAGGAAGGCTCCACACTCCAGACCGCAGTCGGACGGCCAACTCCTCCTCCTAGCCCCCCTGCTCCAGCAGGTCGCAGAGAATGGGGGTGAGAGGCAGGGGCCTTTCCAATGTGGAGAGGTAAATCATTCCACAATTTAGGCGCCGCGACCGACCGGGCGTTTGCGGTCGTGATCGGGCGACTTTGGTGTAGCCAAGAGCAAAAGATCACCTGATCTAAGAGCTCTAGGAGGCCTATGAGACTGCAGCAAGTCAGACAGATACTCTGGGGCCTTTCCATTCAGAGCGACTTCATTATGTTTCCACAAGTCCATCTGGATCTGAATTAAATTCCTTCATCAGATGGTGAGTGCAAGGATCCGTGTGGACATCAGTGTGCCTGCACACCTCTCTCACCACGTTATTGCTGAACTTGACATTCTGTGACTGTTTACTTGGATCCATCTGTGGACAATCCTAAAAACTGAGATTGTGCTTTAAAGTTTAGTGCAAACATTCCTGCTCTGTCTCCAGTATGTGGATGTGCTCCTCAGCATCAAAGCTGTGTCAGAAATCAAACAACTGCTCAAAACAGTTTGACAGTTTTTTGTATTAAGCATTATGACTTCACTGAGGCCTGGATCAATGCTGTCGTGACCACGGTCAGCGTCTCTGTTCTCATCCTTTTAAGTTTTCCTTACAGTAAACTAGCAACAAGTGCACAGCTGAGATTCACAACATTGAACCTTTGTTTCTTCCTGTAGCTCACTGAAGACCTGTAGGCATCACATTCACACTGTAATGAGCAGCACAAGGAGGACTGTTAGAGCTTACAGCTTACTGAAAAGCATGCAAAACTCAGAATCAGCTGCACTGAAGGTGCATTCGGTGGTGACTATTTCCTGTGACCAACAATGATTGTGAGGTACACCAAATGGTTAAAGAGATTTGCAAACATCGTCCAGCATCATTTGTCGCTGTACAAAGTGAAGATGTCAAGTCAAAGCATTTTTCTGCTGCACTGTAATCCTGCACAACAACGTAATCTGCAGTTATTGAGAATATCAGTTTCACAGAGCTCATAGAGGGACAACACTTCTTAATAAAAAAATTGGAGGCCTACAAATTAAAATGCATATGTGGCTTCAAAGCCTGTAGGTGCAATTTAATTTTTAATTTGTTTACAAGTTATTGCACAAGCACCACATGTTGTGGATGCAGCTTCCCTTAATGAGGTTTGGGCTGGAGCTGTTTAGAAAAGTCTCTACAAGTTCTGCAACATAATAACATGCATGTGTGTGAGTGTGTGCGAGTGTGTGTGTCTGCAGAGTGTACTCGTCTGCTGCATAAAGATGCTCAGGCTGGCACCCTGCTGACACACACATTTCACTCATACGACATGAAACTGTGTTCCAGTTCAACCTGAAGTTTCAAATAAAACTGCACATTAGGAAAGACCGTGCTGGTGGCAAAAATGAAACAATGTAGCAATAATAGTTTCATAAATTTAGCAGAGTGTGCCTCCATGTGCCCAGATTTATGTTGCCCATCACTGTTGCTTTCATTATAAGAAGAAGAGGAATCACGATTTCCTCCTAACTAGATGTGGACAGACAAAGAAGGACAAAGAAAAAGAAAGAAAGATTTAAAATGTAAAAAGAGGCAGGTGGATATTTTTAAAGGGGTTTGCACAGCAAGGAGCATGAGTCCATCAGAGGGGCATGGAAAACCAAAACCTGACCTCCTGTCATCATATATAGCTTATACATGCAGTTCCATAACAATATGACTCTCATGAAGCTCAAGATTAGATCAGGTTTTGGACACAAACCTGAACTAAAGGGCAGACAAAGTGACACTTTCACACTGTGAGCAGCCCCTCTGTCTAATCCTGGGGCCAGGAACCGATATTACAGCTGCACACTGGAAATACTGGGAGATTTATCAGCACTGAAACACATGAACTATGGTTACACTTTGTATGTCTAATATGCAGCAGTTGTTCATCATTGCAACAAAACATTCAGTCGTGATGTGAATCAATACAACAGAGGAAGCAGCAGTGGTAAGATGAGCCAAAGCATAAATGAAGAGAGAGCAGTGTGTGACAACACAGTAATGAGTCTTTCTTATTGATTACTGTATGAAACTCTAATGTGTGTGTGTGTGTGTGTGTGTGTGTGTGTGTGTGTGTGTGTGCGTGCGTGCGTGTGTGTGTGTGCGTGTGTGTGTGTGTGCGTGCGTGCGTGTGTGTGTGTGTGTGTGCGTGTGTGTGTGTGTGCGTGTGTGTGTGTGTCTGTGTGTGTGTGTGTGTGTGTGTGTGTGTGTGTGTGTGCGTGTGTGTGTGTGTGTGTGTGAGAGAGAGAGAGAGAGAAAGGATCTCGTGAACAACAGTCGGTTGGCCACATGTGTGTTCATAAGTACTTGTTTTTTTCTGCTCGTGCACTGTTACTGTTACAAAATTTCGCAAAACAAGTCCAAAAATAATTCAATTAAACTTTATTCATACAGCACCAAGTCAAAACAACAGTCGCCTCAAGGTGCTTTATATTGTAAGGTAGACCTAACACATACAGAGAAAAACCCAACAATCATATGACCCCCTATGAGCAGCACTTTGGCGACAGTGGGAAGGAAAAACCCCCTTTTAACAGGAAGAAACCTCCAGCAGAACCAGGCTCAGGGAGGGGCAGAGCCATCTGCTGTGATTGGTTGAAGAATGCAAACTATTTCCAGTTTTGTGCACACACTTTCCGGATTTTTCTGTCCTAAAGAATTCAAAAACACTGCTTACACTAATGTTAGTTTCTAACACTGATTAGTCATGCAGAGCTAGTGTTTAAGCCAGTAATCAGTTTTGAGGCAAAGCAAAGATGTGAACACTTTTCACATTAACAAACCTGCTCGTTCACTTAGAGAGCGGTTTGGTACTCAAAGGAAAACCTGGCGATGCTTCTGAAACAAACAAGGCAAGTGCATCAAATCATCAAAAAATGAAGAAAACATGAAGCTCATGTCATTCTTGGTTTCACCAGTGGCACCAGAGTGGCACGAGACGAGGAGAGACCAGAATGTATCTGTCAGCATGACAACGAGCTAAGAGGAGAAACCACATCACATCAATGAGCTACCCGAGAATCAGCAGCAAAAAGGCACCAGTACATCACACGAAGGTGGCCACTGCACCAAACAACACACGATGGCAGACTAGCTCTCAGCTCATAAATCATCAACATGTTACAGAGAGTGCTTTAATGTGAGGGACAGATTTATAGTGTGCAGGTTCATCCGTTGTTTCGGGTTCTTTAACTCTCTAAAGAAGACTTTATGGCGTTTTGAAGACCCTCAGATGTCGTTTGGAGTGGGTCACATGGAGTGTAAGCTCCACACACTTTGACTGAGTAATAACTTTGATGGAGTAGGTACTCCACTCCTCCGGTTTGGGAAACAGCAAGGTAAAAGCAGCTTTATGACAGCTTGGTTGATTTATTCTCACCATCCACCAGAAAAAAATGACAAGTGAGACAGAGGGAGAGAAAGAGGTGCAGAGAAGAAAAGAAAAAACACACAACAAGAGATTCAAAAGAATGATGGCGCTCCTGTCCTTTTAAAAAACAAGCACCCACTTCCCAAATGAAATGCATCTCCGAATAAATCAGTCCCGGGTTAATAAAGTTGTCTTCTATTTCCAGTGGGAGAAGGAAGGTGAGGAAAGGAGAAATGAGCAGCAGAAATATGACCCCGTCAACACAATCTCTGTTTTTGATTGTCTCCACAGAGGTCGCCATGAGCACTTCAGCCATTTTTCCTTCAACCTCTCCTATAGAACTGTTTTGCATGTTCCTCGGATATTTTTCCAACAGTAAATCAAAAAGCTTACAGCTTTAGACGAAGTGCACATGAGAACAACAGGAACACTGCTCTAAAAAAAAGAGATTGTTCTCAGCGAGTGGCAGAAACACAGATCCAACTGAGCAACAGAGAGATGCAGCTCACTGCCATTCAGTCCTTCAGTTTCATCTTTCTCTTTTTCTCATCAGCTGAAGTCAGACAGCCAAAAAAGTATTGCAGAATAAATAAATAGTGAAAGTTCTACATGTTTATAGAACTAAGTAGAGATGTAAATATGCCCGTTTGTTATTGCACACTTGCTTTATGGGCAGCACGGTGGTTAGCAGTGTTGCCTCACAGCAAGAAGGTCCAGAGTTCAGTTCCACCATCAGGCTGTCTTTCTGTGTGGAGTTTGCATGTTCTCCCTGTGTTTGTGTGGGTTCTCCCGGGTACTCCGGCTTCCTCCCACAGTATAGAGACATGCAGTTAGTGGAGCTAGGTTAATTGGAAACTCTAAATTGCTCCTGGGTCGTGGAGTGAACAGTGCCATCACAGGGCCACTACACTGCCTCCTCTCTGCACACAAAACAGCACCTAGTCAGGAAAATAGTCCTCTCACTCCCACCATTGAGGCTGAAGCTCTGGATCTCCCTCTGAAGGCTGCAGCTAACTAACTTCCAGCATCTGGACAGTCCTCAGTCATGCTAACGACAAACACAGCGAAGACTTTTCAGCCGGCATCCAAAGAAAAGCACGTTCATATATTCTGTGTGTGTTTTCAGTCATACTCAGGGAGTTTTGTGGAGACTCACTAATGAAGTAAAGTATTCAAATCCTTCAAAGAATGTCCCTCAAAGCTGCAGACACTGTTCTGCTTTTTGAAGACACAAATCAGTTGAGTACATGGAGACACTCTGACACAGATACAAGAACGTCAATCAAGAAAATCCGACTCCTCTGGCACGCCATTCTCTCATTTTAGGGTTTGTGTGATGGTGCTGTGAGAACTGACGATGATACCAAGCTTCTGGAGAACACGCATACACCCTGAAAGCATCCATCATGGAACAACAGCAACGTGCTGCTCAATAAACCATAAAGGGACCATCCAGCTTGTTACTGGCGAACATTTAAAAGGCACCGGCGGTGCACGGTGCATTAGGAGATGCTGAGTGGCTACCACTGCCATAAATGCTAAACTATATTCAGGTCGCTTACAACACACCAGCTTCTATGTCGGGGCCTTAGTCCTCTGTATTCACTCAGCCTGTAGTCGGCTGCAGTGTTTGAATCGTAGTTGCTGTTACAGCCCACACTCAGTGTGGTGACTCCGCCTGTCATTACTGAATCCTGTGTCCTGTGTAAGCACTTACAGTTGTATAAATAACATCTTTAATATAAATTATCAGTATCACATGGCAGCAGGAAGAAGACTCTGATTAAAGCTCCACCCAATGTTTTAATCAGGGGCTCACATACATGTGTATCAGAAATATCTTTAATATTACAGAGCTGAAAGCTCGAGGCTGAAACAGCCTTGAGCTTTCAGCTATTAAAGGTAATAATTACACAAATGTGATTAAA
>NC_140564.1:1686452-1758952 GCF_057381845.1 Rhamphochromis longiceps
TAGAGTATTTAAAAGTAGAATGGGAGGCAGAGCCTTCAGTTTTCAGGCCCCTCTTCTGTGGAACCAGCTTCCAGTTTGGATTCAGGAGACAGAGAAAACTTTCCTCTTTGATAAAGCGCATAGTTAGGGTTGGATCGGGAACCTTAATGATTCTGCAATAGGTGTAAGTTTCCCATGATGCACTGGGTGTTTCTTCTTCACTCACTATGTGTTAACAGACCTCTCTGCATTGAATCATATCTGTTATTAATCTCTGTCTCTCTTCCACAGCATGTCTGTATCCTGTCTTCCTTCTCTCACCCCAACCAATCACAGCAGATGGCCCCGCCCATCCCGGGGGCGAGCCTGGTTCTGCTGGAGGTTTCTTCCTGTTAAAAGGGAGTTTTTCCTTGTCACTGTCGCCAAAGTGCTGCTCATAGGGGTCATATGATTGCTGGGTTTTTCTGTGTACTGCAGGGTCTTGATCTTACAATATAAAGCCCCTTGAGGCGACTGTGTTGTGATTTGTAAACTGAACTGGATTAAACGCCTCAGCATCAGTTGACCCCCCCTCTGATTGTTCGTGGCTGCTGTCATTGCTCTCCTTCCTAATTGCTCCCACTTTGTTATAACACCACTAACAGTTATGTGTGGAATATTTAGTTGTAAGGGAATTTCACAGTGGTACTTGTTGCACAGGTGGCATCCTGTCACGGTACCATGCTGTGAGCTCCTGAGAGCGAGGAATTCTTTCACACACATTTGCAGGAGCAGTTTGCAAGGCCCGGTGCTTGATTTCATACACCTGTGGCCATGGAGGTGATTGGAATCCCTGAATCCACTGTTTTGGATGGGCGAGTGACTGTTTTTGACAATATAGTGTAACTCTGTAATTGGCTGCACCAAATTGCGGTGGAGAAGAGGTCACTAAGTTACCCCTGACCACTGCTCCGCTTACAGGACAGGCAGCAGAGGACTTCCTCCAACAAGATGTTAGCATAAGAGATATACTCGTGATCAGTGTTGGGACTAACGCGTTATTAAGTAACGCGTTACAGTAACGTTATTATTGTGGTAACGAGCACGGTAACTAGTTATTATGCCAAAATCAGGAACGCGTTACTCGTTACTGGGATTTAGATAGGCTCGTTACTCGTCACTTCGTGTGGTGGCTATGGCTTCCACAGATTCAGTAACATTAGCAAGTGGTGGAGGCCAGCAGGTGGATGAAGGAAAAGGGACGCAGAAGGAAAAGAGACCCGAGGCGGCTGCCGGTCCAAGTGTGAACTGAACTTCAGGTAAGAAGTTATGACCTGCAGTCTCTCTGGGTCAGATATGAACCAAGTTTAGGTGGAGTTTATTTTCGTTATTCTGACTTTTTCCGTACTGCGTGCTAGCTAGCATGACGGAGTTTCTATACAGCTGGGTGGGTGCTATGAAGTTAATGATGTTGAACTTTATTTTGTTCATAAGTTATTAGAGTTGCCAACTGTCCCGTCTGGTATTCAGAGAAAATATTACGCGTTTCGTATTGAGGTGAAAAGGAACAGTTTGTCCCGTAATTCAGCTACAATGAAACAGACACAAAGCTGGAGTTATTCTGTGTTTACGCTGCACCGTTTCTACTTCAATCATGAAAACTGATCAATGATCAGCTGATCGGCTCTCTTGTTTGTTTATCGCCCACTTTGCGCCAGAAAGAGGAAACCAGTGGATGTCGCGCTAAACAACAGCAGCGCGTTTAAGCTTGATCAGCTGTTGTTAGAATTTATTTAATATTAATTTCTAGTATCAGCTGATGTTTGCTGGAGCCACAGCTGCAAAAAAGCTGCTGGTCATGATGTCGGTTTGGATATGTGGTGAGAGGGAAACATGAAGATGAAACCAGGAGACGTCCTTACTGGATCATCAGAGCTGTGATGGAGAAACAGGTTTACCTTTTAGGTGACATGAATGAGTTGAAGTTATGAACTGTTTCTGAGAGACAAATAACACCAGGATCCTTTTTTAGGTAGCTGACAGCTGGTAACTGTGCAGGGGCGGATCTAGCAAAGTGTTGCCAGGGGGGCAGGTAGGGCATTAACAGGGAGAGGGGGGCACAAAGAAATACTTTTCTTTCTTATTCTCATTTAAAATGTCTCGCTTTTAAAAAAATAATTATCTGAATCTTACAACAAACGATTGATAGACTGATACATATATACCATCAGAACAGTGAACATCACTGTCACAACAGTGTTTGTTTTCATTCAAAGGCTTTTGATTTTTCCTATAATGGTGGGCCGGTCTCTAGTCAAAATGCTCGGGCTGATTTTCTGTCCCAGTCCAGCCCTGTATGCAGCTCATCTGCAGTCTGGTGTTACCTACATCTTCCTATTCAGAAGGCAGAATTTCCGAGTTCTGAGTACAATCGAAAGCACCACGACTGCAGTTTTTGTGTTGGATGTAAAAGGCGCACATGACGCTGTGACGTAGGCTAGAATCATGGCAGCAGTCAATGACGGTCCAGGTGTGGGATTTCTCTCGTGGAAATATGCACATTATCTTTTCCTTTCTATTGGTAGGTGGCACAGTGCACTGTGGCAAGTAAGCAAGCTAGAAGACTGGCAAAGTTATGGGAGCAACACATTAACAAGAGAATTCTGAGTAAAACCAAAGTTACTTTCCCTAGTAACTAGTTACTTTGAAAGTAACGAGTAACTTGAAGTAACTGAGTTACTTTTGAGAGAAGTAACTAGTAATGTAACTAAGTTACTATTTTAAAGTAACTTACCCAACACTGCTCGTGATGGTGGAGCTCCATCTGTCTGTGTCAACTTCACTCTGTTGGGCACGTCATCTGATTCTTTTTTCTACAGTTATCTCACCATTAGTCTTAAAAACCTCACAGTACCATATTAGCCCTGTTAGAGCACTCACGTCAGGATTTGACTTCAAACTTTTCCTTTTGATAGGTTAGAGCTGGATCAGGTGACCCCTGAACATCCCTTAGTTATATTGCCTCTGGCTCCAGCTGCTGGGAGACCCCTGAACCCCTACTGGCTGCCCCTCAGTGGGCGCGTTGTGGTGGATGCATCTTCCTGTTAGACAAGCGTTCCTTCTCCCCACAGCAAATCATTGACGTTCTGCATGTATATTATTAATGCTGTAAATTGATGCTATATATAAATAAAGTTCAAGTGGAGTGAATTAGTTGCAGTAAATGTATTGTTCTTCTCTATTTTTCTAAGATTAATAAAGGACGAGTGACTGAACAGGTCAGGAACTGGCTAAAAAAGCAACGAATGATAATGAGGGAAATAAGGACAAACAGAGAAAAAGTTTATTTGGTTTCTATAAATATTCTGTTTTTGTCTTTGGCTGAACGTGTGGTTTAAACAGAAAATGAAAGGCAGGAAGAAAAAAATGCAAAAGGAGAATAGGGAGATTGTTCCAGGTGAAGGCATGCCAGCCTGTTCATGTCAGCATTTTCAGCCTGGCAGCAACGTAGTGCCCAGCCCTCCTCCTCTGTCAGCTGATGAGGCAGGGAGCAGAGGGTGGAGGGGCATCTCTCTGCTGAAAGAGTGGAGGGATGGCAACAACAGGTCTGGGCTCGACCCAGAGGGAATGTTTGAAGCTGATTCAGGGCACCAAACTGGCACCGTGAAGACGACCGGGGTGTCACACACATCCGCTCCTCCTGCTTCCTGGCGGAGCCGGCCCGTCAGCCACAGCGTCGCAATATTTATGCGAAGGGAAGCAGCTTGTCCTCATTGCTGCTGTGGTGAGTGCCAGAGAGGAGCAAAGGAGAAAGTCAGACGATGATGTGCATCAGTGCATCTCGTACTTGTTGACTGCCGTGTTAGAGCTAGCGCTGATTCAAGATCAATGTCACTAACAACAAAATATGGTAGCTTAGGGTTATGGTAAATGGACTGATTCTTATATAGCGCTTTTCTACTCTCCCAGAGCCCTCAAAGCACTCAATACAACACGCCACATTCACCCAGTCACACCCATTCTCACATAAACTTTCTCTGTACTTAGTGCTTTCTAAGTACATTCACATCTGATGGATGCATCGGAGAGCAACTTGAGGTTAGCATCTTGCCAAGGACACTTGACATGCAGACTGGAGGAGCCAGGGCACCAACCTTCCAATCAGTAGGTGGCCTGCTCTACCTCCTGAGCTACAGCCATCTTAGGACAGATGTGCTTTAGTGATACAAATTAGTGACTAAATGGTTCACTCACTTAACCCTGGATGTACCGATTCACGTCCTCAGAGTTGTACGCTTTCTTTGTTTCTTTCACTTCAGTTACTTTGAAGCTGGGTTCAGTTCAGGCACCAAAACCTTGATGGTTCATCTTTGGGGAATGAACCTGCGTGGTTGAGGTTTGAAAAGGACACAAGTGTGACTTTATCAGAGACACATCTGCCCACATCAGTGTGAAAGCAAACAAAGAGATGATTCATTGTGTAACTCATATCGATTACACATTTTACTGTAACGCCTCTATGGTGAAGACAAATGCTCTGTATTAAGTGGAGCAGACGCAGAGATAGAATCCTGTGGTATGCACCAGGGTTACATTTTTATTTATTAATCTACTTCCGGTAATCAACTCAATCAGAAGAAAAGCAAGTAAAAAATGTATTTCATTGTCAGGTCATTGATGCTATAGACAAACTTGACTTCTTTACAGGCCGTAATTTTTGTGACAGCCGAATCATCGGGACTGTAAACAGAAGTAAGCCAGCCTCTGGTCACGTTAATTTAGTGAAAGCTCCTCTAATACTGGGCAGTAGGACTATAAACCACACATCAGTACAGGACATCGGTGTGTGTGTGTGTGTGTGTGTGTGTGTGTGTGTGTGTGTGTGTGTGTGTGTGTGTGTGTGTGTGTGTGTGTGTGTGTGTGTGTGTGTGTGTGTGCGATCTCTATCTTACGGAGCCCCGCAGGGGACATGGGAGAAAAAAAAATTAAGACGGACTTTTGCCAAAGTTTCTCGCAAAACTAACTCAAGATCTCGCAAAAGTTTTAGCCGCATTCTTCGGACGCCGGCTCGAAGCCGACCGGGAGGTCAAGGCACGATGTGCCGGGAAAGCGGTGTTCCTCCCAGCTGTAGTAGGCTGAAGAATGCGGCTAAAACTTTTGCGAGATCTCGCCAAAGTCCGTCTTAATTTTTTTCTCTCCCATGTCCCCTGCGGGGCTCCGTAGTATCGCAAAGACTGCTGATTATTATTTTCAGGACAGGGTCCAATCTCCACATTGTCGTCCTCTTTTTACAGGAGCACAGTATGTGGAAAAGACGCTGACACCGAGCATGAAGAGTTGTCGCTGGTACTGCCTGATTGCCTGGTTGGAGGGTCCAGGTCATCTCTGAGGTCACTGATGTCCTGGAAACTCTTTTCAGTCAATGTTTATCTGAAGGTGCTGTAACTATTTGAAGGATGTGATTCCATTATTATTAGTAGTAGTATTGCTCTGTCTGTCAATGGAACAGCTACCTACAGCTGATCCCACAGAGATCATGTTGTTAACAGTGCTGCAGGCTCCCAGTGTAGGGCTATGATAGCAGGAGCAGGGTCCCTGAGAGGGTCAGCTTCCTGACCGTTCACCCACCCTGGCAAATAATTTATTACTTATTAAAAACGAGTTCAATAAAACTGGGACTGTTTACTATTCATCACTGATGGAGGCAAACACGAAGAACCCCAGGGTGCTGCTCAGCACAGCAGCCAGGCTGATAAATAGTCATGGCTGTGTTGACCCTTGTATTCCTTTAGCTTCATGAACTTTTGAGAAAAAGAAAAGACCACAGCCACCTCGAAGATGCCACAAAAGTATCATCTCGTACAACAGCTGGTAAGTATTTAGACTGATTATTAGCTACATATGTAACATCTGCTTTGGATAATTACAGTTGAAATTCCTTCCGTTCATTTTAAAAATTCTCAAAAAGTGCTTTTTACATATGATTTAGAATTGATCATAGCACAGAAACCACATTATTGATGGCTGTATCGTCTCTGTCTCCTTGCACTGACTGCTGTTATATAAATAATAAATATTCGCAAGTTAAATCACAGTTTGATGAGTTAACACACCTGTTTAAGGATGCCAGTGCATTGTATGAATCTCTGCTTTCTCTAATCTCATTTGACGAGGAAGATAAACAAAATACATGGTTCTCAAGAATCGCTAAATACAATAAAGCGTTTATGGAGGATGTTAAGCTATGGCTTTCTAACAAAGCACAGTCACAGGAAACTTCCCTGGGAGGAGAAATGGGGGTGCGAGAGCATACTGGAAAAGAACCACAATCATCTCTTAATCCTCCGAATAATGTTAATGATGACGTGTTGCCATCCGACAGTGTGTCAAATCAAGGCAGTAGGTCAAGCTCAAGAGTATCATCTACTTCATCTGCACGTCTCAGGGCAGAAGCTGAAATGGCCGCCTTGCTCGCACGTCAACATATGCTGAAAGAAAAACACTCTCTTGAAGAACAGGAGGAACAATTGAGGAGAAAGAAAGAACAACTTCAGCTGGAAGCAGATATAGCTGCAACTGTTGCAAAGGTGAACGTGCTGAGAACTGGATCCACTATGCGGAGCGTCGCTTCACGGAAATCTAATGGAATGGAATCATATTTTAAAACAAAGGGAAACAGCCTTGAAATTCTTAATGCGGATGCAGAGACCTTTGTTCCACAGACGCTTACAAAAGGAAATGCAATCACTGGGAATGCAGAGCTTCAAGTAAAAACAGTGCAACAGAATATGAAAAGGGAAAGGCCTGCACCAGACTTATGGGGCCTTCTGACGCTTTTGGACCAATTCCACCTTTGTCTAAGCCACAAGCTGCTCATCCAGTAGCCAATGAAAATCTGTTGTCCATTATGGAAAAACAAAATGAATTAACTTGTATGTTGGTCCATCAGCAAAGTCTTTCTTCACTGCCCAAAAGGGAGATTCAAACCTTTGACTGCAATCCTTTACATTTTCAGGCTTTTATGCGCTCGTTTGAACAGGTCATAGAAGCAAAGACTGGTGATGCTGGCGACTGCCTGCAATATCTTGCACAGTACACCAAGGGGCAGCCCAATGAACTTGTTAAAAGCTGTCAACATATGTCGGAGTGCTGGATATGTAAAGGCAAAGACTCTGCTGTATGAGCACTTTGGGAACGGATATGTGATTGCATCTGCTTATTTGAACAAAGTTCACTCATGGGCACTGATTAGATCGGAAGATGGAAAACCTCTTCAGGCATATTGTTTGTTTCTACGTGGATGCTGCAATGTAATGGAAGAGATGAATGATCTCTCTGAATTAAATACGGCTGCCAAAGTGATCAGAAGCCTGCCATATAAGACAAATGGCGAACAGTAGCATGTGACATCCAGGAGAGGCAACATCACAGAGCTGCATTCGTTGACATTGTTTCCTTCCTTGAGCGTCAAGTCAAAATTGCTACAGATCCCGTCTTTGGAAATCTGTGTGACGTTCCAGCAACACATCTAGCAGCCAAGGGCAGCATTGGAGGGAAACGTTCTCCATATCTAAGAGCTAAAGGAAGTAGCTTTGCCACAACAGTCTCTGACGTCGAGAGACAGAATCAGACAGGGGATCAACATCGCCACAGTACTGTGAAGGTTTGTTTTTTCTGCAAAGGCGGACACACACTGGAATCATGTGCTCTGCTTGATAAGAAACCTCATAATGAGAAGATTTCGTTTCTTAAAAATAAGCATCTGGCATCTGAATGGCTGTTTGTGCACTGGGCACATAAGCAAAGAATGCAGAAAACGCCTTTCATGTAAAATCTGTGGTCTCCAACATGCAAGTATACTCCATATCCACCACAAGGAGAAGAACAAAGCCAAACCTGATAATGAGGCAGATAACATTCCTGTTACAATCCAGAGTGGTCTTACTGGAGCCGGTGAACAAGACGGTAAGCTTGCCATCGTGCCAGTTAAAGTAAAATCAAAGAGAGGTCAAAGAATGGTGGAAACATATGCCTTTCTGGACCAAGGGAGTTCAGCATCCTTTTTACAATGGGTCTTATGGACAAGCTGAATGTTGCTGGGAGGAGGACAAAGATTGTCCTGCGCACCATGGGACAGGAGAAAGTGGTGGACAGTTTCATTGTACCTGAACTTGAAGTTGCTGGATTGGACAGTGACATGTACTGTGATATGCCTGACCTCTTCACTCAGCACAAAATGCCTGTAGATACTGGTAACATCCCAAATCAACAGGACCTGGATGACTGGCCACATTTGAAGCATGTTCATTTGCCAGAAGGCCAGTGTGGAGCTTTTGATTGGCATGAATATGCCCAGAGCTCTAGAACCTTTGGATGTCATCCGGAGTGTATGCCCTGCAGAAATGCACAGAGGGCAACAAAGCATTCTTTAGCCAGCAGGTGATTGACACCGTTCTGAATAGTTTTTATGTGGATGACTGTCTTGCTTCAATAGGCTCTGAAGAAGAAGTCATCAATCTTTACTCAGATCTCAGAGACATCTGCGCTAGGGGCGGCTTCCACTTAACAAAGTGGATAACTAATAGCTGCAGCATTCTGGCAGTTATACCCGAGGAGGAAAGAGCAAATGAAGTTAAGGACCTAGACCTGGATTGTGATCTTTTACCTGTTGAGCAAGCATTGGTAGTGAGGTGGTGCCTACAGTCAGATGCATTTAAGTTCTGCATATCCATCCCAAACAGGCCATTGACTCGGAGAGGGATCATATCCACAGTAAGCTCCTTCTATGACCCTCTGGGGTTCCTTGCTCCTGTCATCGGCCAAGAGTATCCTTCAAGATCTGTGCCAGAATGGAGAGATGACCACTGCTCAGTTGCACCACTTTGCAGATGCGAGTGAGAAGGCGCTGTTACCTAACTGTTGCTGCACGACAGTCACTCACAGACACACAGTTCCTTCATAATGGGAAAGTCCAGGGTGGCACCTTTAAAACCAGTCACAATCCCTTGCATGGAATTGATGGCAGTAGTGGTAGCAGTGTTTTGTGGCGAACAGAGTGTCAGAAATCCTCAAGGCTTCCACTGCCTCCCAATGGAGATATGTGATGACCACACATAACCCTGCAGACCTTGCCTGATACTGAATGGATATCTGGTCCTGCATTTCTTACACAGCCAGAGAGCAATTGGCCTGTGAACCCAGAAAACTTGCAAAGAACTTCCACATGAAGATCCTGAAGCCAAGGTATCTACTGCCATTGACGTCCCACAAGCATATGATGATGATCATCCTCTGACCCCTTTAATCCATCGTGCCTCATCCTGGACTCGTCTCATCAGGGTGGTGGGTTGGATTTTGAGGTTCAAGACATTGCTATTGCATCGCAGGAAAATACATTTCCAGTCTGCATCTGATACAATTCAGTCTGAAGGTGCTTAACATAAGGTTGAGCTCTGGCATGGCTTTCTGTCAGTGGGAGAGATTGAGGATGCTGAGATGCAAATGATTAAGTTCTGTCAGAGGAAAAGATATGCGGAAGAAATTTCTTGTCTCCAAAGGGGAGAGTCTGTGAAACGAAGCAGCCACATATATAAGTTGAATCCTGTTCTGGAGGATGATGTGGTGCGGGTTGGCGGACGTCTCAGTAGGGCAGTCATGTCAGTAGATTCCAAGCATCCTGTCATAATCGCTAAAGAGCTTCATATTTCTAATCTCATTCTACAGCATATTCATAAAGACGTGGGTCATGGTGGAAGGAACCACATACTCTCAAAGCTGCATCAAAAATACTGGATTCCTGGTGCTGGTAGAAGGTTTCATGGAGCTGCAGGCCAGCAGCAGATGGCTGACTTGCCTGAAAGCAGGGTGACCCCTGAGAAAGCCCCTTTTAGCTTTGACTATTTTGGTCCATTTGAAGTGAAGCATTGCAAGACGAGGTCAGGTACAAGAACTGCGCTCTGACAATGGGACCAACTTTGTGGGTGCGGAGCGCAAGCAGAGACGAGCTACGGAAGAGTGGAATCATTAAAAGATCTCTGATGCATTATCCTTGAAGGGAGTTAAATGGATCTTTAATCCTCCAACTGGATCGCATCATGGCGGAGCATGGGAGCGGTTGATTCGTTCTGTCAGAAAGGTCCTTAATTCCACTCTGCAGACACAGCATTTGGACGAAGAAGGGCTCCAAACTGCTCTTTGTGAAGTGGAGTCAATCCTCAACAGTAGACCCATTACGCTGGAATCCACCGATCCAAAGGATTTGGAAGCCTTAACACCAAACCATCTCCTTCTTCTCAAGTCCAACCCATGTCTGTTCCGGAGGGATGATCTCCACGCATGTAAATGATGGAGACAAGTCCAATATATATCTGACCTGTTTTGGAAAAGATGGACTAAAGAATACTTGCCACAACTTCCAGAAATGGGGAAGGATTAAATGCAACTTTGTTCATGGAGATGTGATCCTCATAGTGGATGACTCTGCACCTCGCAGATCCTGGATCATTGGTAGAGTCACAGGAGCTGTGCCAGACAAAAGGGGGCTTGTACATCAGGTCTCTATTAGGACCCCAACCAGCCATGTGTGCAGACCTGTCACAAAGATATGCCCTCTTCAGGAGGCCTCTGACCCATGACGATGACATTTTGACACACCGTGACATAAATAACTTTGAATTGACTTTAATGTCATGAGATGTACATCACAGACTGACTATATTTAAGCTAAGTGCTGGTAGCCTCTGGCCTATGACTGACTGACCATGTGCAGACAGAAGAAAAGAGAAGAAAGAGAAAATTGGTGGACTTTGGAGTATGTTATGTTGTCTCACTGGGTGTCTGTGATGTGATGAAGTGTATAGCTTGCAGAGGTGGGTAGTAACGAGTTACATTTACTCCGTTACATTTACTTAAGTAAGTTTTTGAAAAAAATTTACTTTTAAAGTATGTTTTTTGCACGATACTTTTTACTTTTACTTGAGTACATTTGTAAAGAAGAAACGGTACTTTTACTCCGCAACATTTGCAAAATTCGACTCGTTACGTTTTTAAAAAAGGGTATGGGTATCGTTTAGGTTTTATCCGATACCGGTGCCAAACCGGTGCTTAAACGGTGCTTAAATGGTGCTTAAAGAATGGAGAACACAAAATTGGTCCAAAAACCTCTCGTGGTCAGCTGTTTTGTTGTAAAAAGATAACAATGTTAGCCTTTTCTGCAGCTATAGGGGATTTATGGCATTACTCTTGGCTGGAAGCAGTGCTTAAACAATGGAAAAAACACAAACTTTGTCCAAAAACCTCTCATGTTTAGCTGTTTTCCACTTTTTCTTTGGTCATTTTAGCCTTTTTGGCCAGGGTGAAGGGAGTATCTGCCATCAAACAAGAAGACAGCCGCATGTAGCTATGATGGTGTTTGCTAGTTCACCTTACCTGCATTAATGTAATAACGTGGTTAGCCTACTCAACGTAAATTACACACGAACAACATTAAGCTACTCACGCAGAGAAGAACGGCTGCTGCTGCATCATCATCCTCATCATTTCTGCTACACTGGCAGGGCTAGGGGCCAGGACTCTCCTCTTCGGGTTTTTGGGGGATGTTGCTAACTCCGGGTCAGATAACAGGCACCACACCCGCAGTAGATACGCTCGGTGTGAGGTCTCGCAGCAAGCTATCAAATACGACGCATTTCTGGGCTTTTTAAAAAAACGCTATGCGTCGCCAGGTGTTTCATCAGATTTGAGGTGTTACCTCCTTTGACAGTATCACAGTATCAGCTTAAAGCACTTGTTGCTGCTGAGTTTGCATCTTTTGCTGTGAAGTACAGCCAGACTTTGACCGCTTCGCCTTGCGCATTTTTAATCTGTAGCTCTGCTCTAAAAGAACGTACGTACCTGGCCCCGCCTACTATCCTTGGAAACGTAAAATGATTGGCTAGACTCTAAAGTGTATCACAGCTCAGGAAAAAAAAAGCACCGAAATAAAGCACCGAAATGTGCGCTGCTTTTTGGTCTGGTTACTACCGTTTATGTCAGAACCGGTGCCATGGTACCCATCCCTATTTAGCACATTAGATAACATGCCGCCAGTGTAGTTTTCAGTAACATTTTTCTTATCAGATGTGGCCATGCAGTCACATGACCAGTTTAAAACTGTGGCGGGCAGAGTGGCCCAAGCGTTTCAAAGTGGCAGACACACGGAAAGAGGAAACCCATGAAAACATGGCAGAGCCAGTCGTCTATGCTAGAGCTGAAGACGATGAACACCCTTGGCCTCACATGTTTCGCGTAAAAGCAGTAAAAAAGAACAGCTATGTCTTCAGTGTCGGTGTCTTCAGTGAGAGCCAAAACAAACCAACTTTTTAGCGCGCATTCTTATTTTAAACGTAATCTGGAATTCATTGCAAACTGTTTGTGCGGGATATGAATGACAAGATTTTGTTTTTCTACAAGAGTTAGTAAAAACATCTCCAGTGTGATCAAATCTTCTTGCCAAACATCTGCAGCTTGGCAGTGTATACAGCACTATAATGACCAGAGCTAATTCTTTTGAAAACCTTACATCTTTCCACAGGTCTCCACTTCATCAGACATCACCTAGACACAGAGCTGGATGAGGCCAGCACAAACAGCGGCCTATTCGATGAAGATGATGGATCCATGGGATCAGGAAAGCCAGAAGCAGGGGAGCTGGAGAGGTACCTGTCATGTCCATTCACTGGGGGTGTGGATATATTGCATGGCTTTCCTCAAATCAAGAAGCTGCCGATCAAAATCAATACAGCTCTTCCTGCATCTGGAGCTTGTGAAGGACTTCTCAGTCATGCAGGACTCTTGTTCACTGCTAAACAGTCACAGCTTCACAGCAAGAACCTTGAGAGCAAACTGCTGCAGAAGCTGAACCATCACGTCACTGAGTGAAGAAATGGCACATTTTTGCTAAACATGCAGAAACAGATGCACACCCATACAATTTATGGTAAACTGAGCTGCCTTGTATGAACATATGTTGAAGATGCCTCGTTCTGTTTTCTCTGAGGCTGCTGTGCCATTTGGAGCAAACATGAATATAAAGTTTACAGCATATCTTGTCACTGGAAATTGTTTGCACTGTTTATATTTTTATATTATTTACTGCAGGTATTGGTGAAAAAAGCTTTGTTGTGAAAAACTGAAATCTGGAAATTAGAATTGTTGTGCCTTATTTTGTTGTTGTTTTTACATATATTCCTTTTGAAAATGGTAAAATTTGTGTATTTATTTATTTTTGTTTGTCTGATAGCATTTATTTAAAAAATAAATCAGACATTTCAAACAGTTACTCGCTACTTTTCTCCAAGTACTTTTTTACTCTTACTTGAGTAACTTTTTTGACGACTACTTTTCACTTTTACTTGAGTAATAATATTTTAAAGTAATGCTACTCTTACTTGAGTACAAATTTTTGGTACTCAACCCACCTCTGATAGCTTGAGTTATGGCGTTGGATGTGTAATTATTACTGTAAGGATGTAATAAATAGGGGCTGGAATGCTGTGGATAGGCGTAGCTTTGGTTTCTGTAATAGTAGTAGTGATTACTATATCACCTGTTCTCGGCCCGAGGGGATTTTTGTGAATGAGTGGGTGATGGGGGAGGTCGACTTTTGCTGCTCAAGCCTGGAATGTTTTGATCACTGTTTTTCTATGGATTCTAAGAATATGGATTAAAAATAAAGGAGTTTTTAAACTGGAACTTACGTTTTGAACTGCGGTCCCTGCAGTTTAAAGCATGAGGTCAACACACAGAGCACAGACTGCAGAACGTACAAGCAGTAACTGGTTGTGAGTCAGTCAGAAGCTCTGAATGTGCTCATGAAGAGATGATTTCTCCCTCTGTAATTGTGCGCAAGAGTCAGTCACCTGGGAAAACGCACAGAAGTCTATATATTTATAAAACTGGGACTCACTATTGACAGGTCACATCAAAGGTAAGCAAAGACAAAATGAGTCACTCTGCCTTAAATTTGTCAGCCCCCAGCCTGAGCTACAGTCCCAACAATATTTGGCTATTTTGGTTGATTGCCTTTCATGTGAGCCTCCAGTCCCGGCATGGTGCCTCATCTGCCTGCAGCTTGCTGGCTTCAAAAGCGGAGCTGACCTCATTTCCCCGTCCTCCTGCTGAGCGTGGACTGCTGCAGATGGTCAGGCAGAGGGGGCTGATCGTCACGCTCACAACACATCTTTGTTCCATTTACCTCCACTGTCTGACAGCCAGTTAGGCAGCTGGTTTGTGTGTGTGTGTGTGTGTGTGTGTGTGTGTGTGTGTGTGTGTGTGTGTGTGTGTGTGTGTGTGTGTGTGTGTGTGTGTGTGTGTGTGTAGTGGGTGAATGCAATTGGAAAAACTACCTACACAGGTTCTTGTATCGCTTGAAGTTTAAGGGAAAATCTAAGGTAAATTTCTGGAGCTGAATAATCTGGTTTTAAACAAAAAGCTGTGACACTGTCAGAATTCTGTCTCTCAGTTAGACCACAGCTCATGTTCACCAGTAATCTTTAGTGCTATTGAATCTCTGTGTAGAGAACAACTCTGCACCAGTCTGGTTTCATCTCTGCAGCCCAGACGACTCTTGGACATTGTGAGATGTGACTCGTGATGGTGAAAGTTTCATTTTACTTCTTAAAGTAGCTCAGTGTTTATGTATATGTTATATCTTAATTTTGTTGCTTTGTGAATAAATTTGTGAATATTTCAAGCAAACCTCTTTTAAACTTGTGTAGAATTTTGAGGTGAAAAATGAATTTAACCCTGTTTTTGAAGGAGACTGTAAAAGCACCAAACAGCTGTGAATCCTTCCCAGATGCACTGTATGGATTTATTCTGCTTTATACACACCTGGTTAAAACAAGCATAATCTATCATCCCCCTGCAGCCCCTCATACTAGTCACCCTTTTCCACTAGTACCTACTCGGCTCAACTGAACTGGACTCGACTCGGTTTCTGTTGCATTCCTGTACGATCAAGTAATACCCAATGTGGAAGCGTTTGTTCAAGCAATGTGGCCAACATATTGCTTGGAACCGGAGCTGAGCAGCTACTAAAAAAGCAGCAGGTACAAAGTCCTACCACCTAATGAAAAACCCTAAGAAGCAAGTCAAGCCATTCTGAGCTGAACCGAGCAGGTACTAGACTCCTGGGAGCACAGGCTGAGGAGGAGGAGTGGCAGGAACCGTCCTCTCATTAAAAAACCAAAGGCCCAAACTGAGATGATTTGAAAGCCTGATGCTTAGATTTCTCCAGCCTAACTGGAAAACTCACAGAACAGTTTTATTTGTTATCCATCATCAGTCTGGCTGTCACTCCGAGTTCGCATTTGATTTCTCAGACTTTTCATCTCATTCCGTGCTCAGTTCAGATAAAAATCATTATTGTGGATGAATTTAAAATGCAAGTATTTACTGAAACAGCACAGAAACCGAACATTTTAAAGTATTCCCCGAAAACCCTCTTTTTTTCTGATCATTTTGCACACATACTTGTCCTTTTATATTATATTTATACCTATATCTTTGTATTTATCTATTTATCTTAATATTTAACTATCAACATCTCTGTTTTTACACTCATTTTATATGAATGCTTGTTGTTTGTTGTATATTTGTTGCTATGACAGCTCAGTTTCCCTATGAGATTAATAAAGTTTCTCTGATTCTGATTCTAAATAATATTCTAATAAAATTATAATAACTGGTTAAACTGCAGTTGGGAATAAATGTTATCATAGCAAATTTCTCCCTGAAAGCTTTAATTACGTTTTAGAATATAATTTCTTCTATGTTGTGTTTTCTTCGATGCCTCCGAAAACAGTGCAGAGCAGCTACCTGAACTCCCACAGAGGTTAATTATGTCATTCATAGTGTTACATCCTCACGGTGTAAGACTCTGAATACTGTGTCCTCTAAAAAGAAAGCCTCTAAGTGCTTTATTCTCTGGTATAACTTACAAATCCAGACCTTGAAGCAGATAACCTGTAAGCTGGAGAGGATATGTCTCAGTCTCAGGAGTGGGAGGCAGAGCCTTCAGCTGCTGTGGAACCAGCTTCCAGTGTGGATTCAGGAGACAGACACTATCTCTACTTTGAGCTGCAAACTTTCCTTTTTGCTAAAGCATATACAGTGGGGCAAAAAAGTATTTAGTCAGCCACCGATTGTGCAAGTTCCCCCACTTAAAATGATGACAGAGGTCAGTAATTTGCACCAGAGGTACACTTCAACTGTGAGAGACAGAATGTGAAAAAAAAATCCATGAATCCACATGGTAGGATTTGTAAAGAATTTATTCGTAAATCAGGGTGGAAAATAAGTATTTGGTCACCTCAAACAAGGAAAATCTCTGGCTCTCACAGACCTGTAACGTCTTCTGTAAGAAGCTTTTCTGTCCCCCACTCGTTACCTGTATGAATGGCACCTGTTTGAACTCATCATCTGTATAAAAGACACCTGTCCACAGCCTCAAACAGTCAGACTCCAAACTCCGCCATGGCCAAGACCAAAGAGCTTTCGAAGGACACCAGGAAAAGTATTGTAGACCTGCACCAGACTGGGAAGAGTGAATCTACAATAGGCAAGCAGCTTGGTGTGAAAAAATCAACTGTGGGAGCAATCATCAGAAAATGGAAGACATACAAGACCACTGATAATCTCCCTCGATCTGGGGCTCCACGCAAGAGCTCATCCCGTGGGGTCAAAATGATCATGAGAACGGTGAGCAAAGATCCCAGAACCACACGGGGGGACCTGGTGAATGACCTGCAGAGAGCTGGGACCAAAGTAACAAAGGTCACCATCAGTAACACACTACAACGGCAGGGAATCAAATCCCGCAGTGCCAGACGTGTTCCGCTGCTGAAGCCAGTGCATGTCCAGGCCCGTCTGAAGTTTGCCAGAGAGCACATGGATGATACAGCAGAGGATTGGGAGAATGTCATGTGTCAGATGAAACCAAAGTAGAACTTTTTGGTATAAACTCAACTCGTCGTGTTTGGAGGAAGAAGAATACTGAGTTGCATCCCAAGAACACCATACCTACTGTGAAGCATGGGGGTGGAAACATCATGCTATGGGGCTGTTTTTCTGCCAAGGGGACAGGACGACTGATCCGTGTTAAGGACAGAATGAATGGGGCCATGTATCGTGAGATTTTGAGCCAAAACCTCCTTCCATCAGTGAGAACTTTGAAGATGAAACGAGGCTGGGTCTTCCAACATGACAATGATCCAAAACACACCGCCCGGGCAACAAAGGAGTGGCTCCGTAAGAAGCATTTGAAAGTCCTGGAGTGGCCTAGCCAGTCTCCAGACCTCAACCCCATAGAAAATATGTGGCGGGAGTTGAAAGTCCGTGTTGCTCGGCGACAGCCCCAAAACATCACTGCTCTCGAGAAGATCTGCATGGAGGAATGGGCCAAAATACCAGCTACTGTGTGTGCAAACCTGGTAAAGACCTATAGTAAACGTTTGACCTCTGTTATTGCCAACAAAGGTTATGTTACAAAGTATTGAGTTGTATTTTTGTTATTGACCAAATACTTATTTTCCACCCTGATTTATGAATAAATTCTTTACAAATCCTACCATGTGGATTCATGGATTTTTTTTTTCACATTCTGTCTCTCACAGTTGAAGTGTACCTCTGGTGCAAATTACTGACCTCTGTCATCATTTTAGGTGGGGGAACTTGCACAATCGGTGGCTGACTAAATACTTTTTTGCCCCACTGTAGTTAGGGCTGGATCAGGGGACCCTGAATCCTCCCTTAGTTACTGTATGCTGCAATAGGTGTAGGCTGCCGGGGGATTCCCATGATGCACTGGGTGTTTCTTCTTCACTTACAGTTTCATCGCCTGTATGAAATTGTGTATTTAATCATTGATACTCTTCCACAGTGTGTCTTTTATCCTGCCTCCTTCTGCTTCACAGCAGATCCCTGAGCCTGGTTCTGCTTGAGGTTTCTTCCTGTTAAAAGGGAGTTTTTCCTTCCTACTGTCGCCAAAAGTCCTTGCTCATAGCAAGAGTTCCCATTGTTTGGGTTTTCTCTGTATTCTTGCCGTTCCTTTACCTTCAAATATAACCCACCTTGAATCAACTGTTTTTGTAATTTGTTACTTTATAAATAAAACAGTTTGGATGTGATGTTTTCAAAAGGTGTGTTTGAAGCTAAACTTTATAGAATGTCCTAATAGAGACAACATCTGCCACGCTGCATAGAAATGTTAAATGAGTGAAGGAAAAAATATTGCTTATAATTACGAATCAAAGACTTCATTAAAATTGCTCAGCAGTCTTGAAAAGTTTCAAATCAAAGATTCTAGAAATGCTAATAAATATGAATGCTCTAGTATTAGTTCTAGTCTGGTATTAGTTCTTTACCTTTAGTTCCCTGATTTATTTGATGGGTTGTTTTTAAACTGTCATGGTCCCCGTCTCAGGCCACATGTGTTTTTGTGTACGTTCTCCTCTTGCCTCCCGGCGCACACACACCTGTGTCTCATCAGGCTCCAATTGCGGGTTGGACACTTAAGGCCGGGATGCAGACAGTCTCATCGCTGGATGATTGTGCGAGACACGTTAGTGAACCTCAGCTTTGTGTATCTCTAGCTCTGTGAATTGTCCTTGTGATTTTCTGCATTAGCGTAACCCACCTTTCCCTCTGCACAGTTTCCCCGGACCCGTGACCGACCTGACGTGTGAACCTTTGTGAAGAGAGGAGTGAGAGTGAATTTGATTCCCTTCCCGGACTTTCCCTTTGGACCTTGGACCCCTGCTATTCCCCCACTGTATATATCTGCACCTGGTGACTTTGTAAATAAATGTTGTTCCTTGTATTGAACTCTGCGCCTGAGTCCTACTACTGACCGTGACATAATGACCTTTTGTCTGTTCCTTCAGCCTCTGTGTTTGTTTTCTGTCTCTCAGTCATGTCATCAGTTTGTTACTTCCTCTCTTACTTTGGTGGTCTTCGATCTCCTGTGCATCTTGTCTAATTCCACTTCCTCTGTGTCGTCTGTCGTTAGCTTTGTTCCCACCTGTTCCCTCATCATCGTGTGTGGATACATTGTCTCAGTCTTCTCCTGCCCTTTTGTCCAGTTATTTACTCCTGACTTAAGTTTGTTTTCTCGGCAGTTCTCGGCATTGAAGCTGCTCCTGAGTTTTAAATCCTACTTTCAGAGTCCTGTGTTTGGGTCCTACTCTGCCTGACACACACACAGTTTCGTTCTCACTCCCATCATAAAGAGCCATTTACATGTCGACATACAAATTAGCCAGTCATGATTACCTAACAGAAGTGGACGAGTATTAGTTGAACATATAAATTGAGATTAATTTGCCATTGCTGTCTTGAATGACCTTTGACCTACAGTTCTGTTCTGTGTAAAACACCTCACTGTTATATCAATCAATCAATCAAGGCTTTATTCTCCACATGCAGGTTGCCCTGCAGAAGGAGGGGACAAGCATCGAAGGCGTTTGGAAAGGGAGGGGGGGATGAGTGAGTGCGTATCAGTGTATATGTATGTGTGTGCGTGTCCAGAGTTCAGCTGAGGCAGTGTCCTTCTCCCTGCCAGGCTAAGTAAACAGTCTACCAGCCAACCCAGGTGGCCTTGCATGGAGTGGGAGGAACAGTCTAAACACAGTTGTTATCAGGGTGTTGTTGTTCGGCGCCAGCCTTGAGCCCACAGCTGGGGCCGAAGGGATAGCTGCATTATGATGGTGGTTTTTCTTTAGTGCGAACAGCTCATATGAATTTCAAAGCTGTTCTTTAACACTCCGACACTGGTCTCTCAATCTCCCGTTGGAGAGCCGTGAGCTTCTCCATGATGTTATCAAACTTGCGCTCCGTGATGTTGTCATTCTTGTGCTCAGAGAGCCAATTCTGAGAACTCACGACCGCAGTGAGCTGCTCCAAGATGTGATCCAACTTACGCTCAGAGGTGTTATTCTGAGTATTCACGGCAGCCGTAAGCTTCTCCAAGATCTTATCCGTGCTGCATTCAATGAGCCCATTTTGAGAAGTCGCGCCTCGTCCCATCGTTTCAATCCCAGCGGGCAGCCTTGTGGGGGTTGGAACAGCCGATTCCGCTTTCTTTCATCTTTGATAAGCCAGGGCCAAGCCAGCTCCGATCAACAAGAACCCTGTTACCATGGTTCCGAACAGGTAGATATCTTCAGCGTCGACAGTCCCGCCAGACACACGACCCTCCAGTTCGTCCACCCGTCCATCGTGTATCCGGCAGGGAAAGTACCACCCGGACACTCAGGCTCACCCGAGCCCAGATTTCTCGTTGAGAAAAGGGTGTCAATAGCATTCAGGGACCAGTTGATCAAATCCATAATTCTCTTTTAGGTTTTAGAGAAAAGACTGTGAGAGAATGTTCCAGGGAAAAGTAACACAAAAAACACGAGACTAGACAAGGACACAAGAGGCTAAGCAGGGAAGCTAAGGGAGAGGAGGAGAGGAGAAAAGTGCGACCACCTTCGCCGAGAGCCAAGAGAGCTTCAATATATTATATTTGAAGATGCAAACATGTAACGAGGTCAACTCTATTCATTATGAATCTGATTTAATAATAATCTAATATTATTTAATGTGCAAATGAGCTTTTTTAAAGGCCCTTGACTTCCAAGTTGTCATTGCTCACTTTGACCATTGTCGGTCCTTGACATCTCTTATATGTTTCATTAGACTTGTAAAGAGCACAGTTTAAAGGAGTATGGGTCTCTGCAACCAGAGTTCACATCATTACCAAATGTATCGTCATAAAGTTATCACAATTTGCTCCATATGAGATTCCAGCTCAGCTTATAATAAAACTGCATCAGTCAAAGAACCAGCAGTGATTAGTTTGCACAGCAAAGTTGTGGACATGTTTCCACTGTGCTTCATCCTTTTGTTCCACCTTCACAACAGAAATTCTAATGAGTGATTTCCTGGAACATGTCCTGGGGAAATGTGAGAATGAAGTTTGGCCAAATAGGACGTTTCTTGCATATCTCTTGTTATTCTCAATTTAAAAGACATCTAATTAAGATATATGTATCTAATGATAACGCATGTGCCTTAGTGCCCTTCAGCATTACATTAACTAGGAGCAAAGATATTTGTGGCTCCATTATAGCCACACTCCTGGGAAGCAGTGTACCAAATGCTCTGCTTACTTATAATAATGAGAATTTAGAGGAATTTGTCAGAGATTTGCAGTTAATGTTCAGGATGAAGTACTAACAGTCACTCCAGATCAACCATAAAGCATGCATTTTCATGCCGCCGGCTGAATTCTAATAGCAAATGGAAAAAATATTTCAAAGAAAATAGAAATCTAATGTGCACCTAAGAGTAAGGTAGGACAGCAGGTGAAAGAAAGTACAAACTAAGCGCAAGTTACAATCACTGACCAATTCATTTACACAAAAGTGTTCACACACACATTTCTCATTTCTTCAGCTACAAACAAGACTGAAGCTGCACATTTACACAAGTATACACACTGATACACACCACCTACTATTCATACCCACTCCCACCCATTCTAACTGCCACTGTGGTCACAGCATGGGGTCCAACAGGCTTTTATTTGCTAGCAGGTATATTTGGCTCCCTCCTTTTATCTCTCGCAGCCTTCAGCCTTTTTGTGTCGCCTCATAGAGACAGAATGTGCCTGGAAATTAATGTCTGCAAGTTTCTCTGAACCTTGAAGAAAAAGACACTGCAACTCAACAGTTATACCAGTCCATGACACCTTTAGCTCCTTTTCTCTCCATGCCAACCTCTCATTCCTACAGAACCCTTTCTTTGAAGGAGGCCTGGTGATAAAGGAAACTCCCTCCCCCACCTCCTGCTTCAACACAAGCTGAACCTCAGTCAGCTGCAGAGAAGCCAAAGGCTTTTAAACCTGAAACCTTGAGCTAAATCAAAGTTAACACAGCAGAGGAAGAGTCTAGAAGTCCAGTACCTCCTGGAGAGTAGTAAAGAGATGATTTTGGAAAGACCATTTAATGGAGGCTTTTCATGACGATAAAAATCAGGTGTTTTGTCCTTGTTCAGCATGTGGGCCTAAACAGTGGCTGGGAGACTGTCTGAAAACATCTGAATGGCACTTCTTCACTAATTATACAACAACTTGCATTTCTTTCTGTTTGCCAAGGAAGAACAGGATAACTAGGCCAGTCGGATGAGGCACATTTAAAAGTCTGTTATTACAGGGCACATTACATTATTTATCAAAAATAAACCCAACAAATAAACCCACTGCAGACCACAGACTTCCCCTTAGAATTACAGGACATATAACAAAGGGCTTATCCAGAGCAGAGTTGTCTCATCATCAGTCAGTGTTTTTAAGCTTTAAAATTAGATATGAGACAAAAAAAGAAGAAAATAAAAACCAAGAGAGAAAAAGGCACAGAAGTAAAGTGAGAAAAAGGAGCTTTGTCTCAGAGGTCCAGAAACCTTCAAATGATTTCTACCATCAACAGACTACCATCAACATTTCTTTCTTTTGGCTCCTTTTCTAACTTTCTAGGAGTTCTCTCGCCACCCGACAATTTGTTCTGCTATATTGATCCATTCAGTCGTCTTCTCTCCGCTAAATCCAGTTATGAAGTAACTCTGACCACTCATCATCTCTGCAAAATTCAGCAAGATTACCCACCAGCAAAGCTCACAGCTCCACTCACATTGCTCTGAAACAGGCCCTGCTTCCTACCACCAAATTGCCATTGTTTCTCTGCATAGATTTTTTTTTGTTTTAAAGGCACCGGGTTGCCAGTCCCCCCTTCCCCTCCTTCACAAAAATCAGCAGCATGCTCTTGGCAAAGAGTTGCCAGTTTCTCTGCATCTATCGTTGCAAAACCAACAGGGAACCCGTCTGCCTTCAGGATGTTAGTTCTCTGCCATCTATTGTTTGCAAAAAACAAAACAAAAACAAAAACATCTTTGCTCTACTATCATTCCTTTGCAATATGCAGCAGCATACTTCCTAACACCGGGATGCCAGGTTCTCATTCGCTAACGCAGTAGCAAGCTTTTCTATCACTGGGATGCCAGTTTCTCTTTACATCTAACTTCCATATGATAGGCAGCAGCGATTCTTTATGGCACTAAGACACCAGGTTCTCCAGCTCTATCCGTTATTTGCAAATGCGGCAGAAATCCTTTTTGCGCCAGTTTGCCAGGTTCTCTCTTCCCTAACCTTCGTTCGCAAAAAACAGCAGCTCACTTTTCCAGCACTGAACTGGCAGCTTTTGACATCTATCATTTGCCAAAAACATAAAAACAATTTATCAGCACTGGGTTGCCAGTTATATGCCATCTGTCATGGTCCTGGGTCTGTGACCCAGTGATTTGAATAGTTTATTATTTATTTCTCTGATGTTATTGCTGTCTGTGTTTTACTTTTGGTAATTCTAGGTCCTAGGTTTTGATCTCTTTGCCCCTTATGATATTCTGTGCTCCCTCTGTTCTGTGTCTAGTCATCCCTGCCTGTGTCTGTTCCAGTGTAGTCAGGTATCTGTGTAATGTCCGCGTCTCTGAGTCTGTATCTTTGCGTGTGCGTTGACTTTCCTGTTTTACTTTGAAGGTCCATGTCTGATGTCAGTGTGTTCAGTTTACGTTTCCCCTGTCTCATCAGCTCTGATTTCTTCCAGGTGTGTTTCCCTCCTGTTTCCCATCCCTTGATTACTGCTGTGAGTATTTAAGCCCTGTGTGTTCTCCTGCCTGTTGCTGGTCTGCGTTATTTCCCTGTGTCATTCCCTGAGGCTCCATTTTAGGTCTGTTTGTGTTAGTTTTTCCAGTTTAGTTAATCTTAGGTTCTGCACTTGCCAACTCCTTTGCTGTTTGTACCGTCACGGTCACAATAAAGCTCACTCTCATCTTTTAAGTCAACCAAACTCCACTGTGCGCATAATTCCTCAAGGTGTCCCTTCACTTCTCATGTGCTTTTGCTAAACCCTCCCTCCTTAAAACAATGATTCAAGACAGCCCTCCAAGCCAACTCGAAGGAGACAGGAGGAGATGGGATTATCATCTCCTGTGAGGTTTAGCCATCACGATTGGTGGTATTCTACTTGGCTTTGCCGGTTTTGGGGGTCATCATCATGTAAGAAAGTTCTCCTCTAATCAGTCTTTCAATTCAGCCAACCCTTCCAAAACTGCTCAACATCACCTCTGCTTGTTTCAGAAATCGGCACAGTATTGTATTATGGGGTGGGTGCAGTTTTCTCTGCGGTGGGGTGGGGTGGGCTGCCCCGGACTCTGTGGGGCGGGGCGGTAGTGCTGCGGTTGGCCCGGTCCAGATGGGCCTGGGCCCCCTTGCCCTGGTGGGTTCCAGAGTGTGGGAGTGCCTACTGGGGTCAGCAGGGGAGCTGGCCCCAGGGAGGGGCCCCTTGCCCCTCCTTTTCTTCCCTCCCCATTCTCAGCTGCCTCCCTCTTCCCGCTCCACCACACCCACACACACATGCAGGGCTTGGGGTGCAGGAAGCACCATGCCCTCCTGTGTTTTAAATGCACTTTAGAACAGCACACAGCAACACTACATATGAGCGGGCAGAGGGAGGTTTGGGGTCTTCACTCACCCCCGTTCTGTTAACCGTCGGGGCTGGGGTCTGGGATGCGGGGCCTCCCTGCTACTGCAGATAAGGAGGCGGTCTGCTTGCCTCCACCCCAGAGAGAAGGGTTACATCTCCTGGGTCTTGGTACGGTTTGCCCCTCTGGGGGCGGGGGTACCTGGACCTGGGATATAGAGTATGTTTGGGGAGTGTGAATGTGTGTACAGTGTATATTTGTGTCTGTCTCCACGTCGGGTGAGTGCTGAGTATTTGTTTGTGTATATGGGGTGGGAATGCATGTTTGTGTCTGCGTGCGCCTGTTCGTCTGTGTCTATGTGTCAGATTGGGTCTTAGACTCCACCTCTCTGGGAACATCTCAGGTTCTCCGAGGTATGGAAGTTTATCTCCCCTCACCACACTCCCTGCCAGTGGCTGATGCCCTCAGACGTTGGTGTGTTGGTGGTTCTTGGTGTCTGGAGCTGGGCGCTCATGTATGTACCAACTAACTCCTGGTGGCCGATTGGTGGGGCCTGGTGCCTGTGGCCCGGCTGGGCCCCTTCTCGGGGGTGGGGTGCCCTCAGGCCCCTGTGCAGCTGTCTGCCGGCAGAGCACGCGGGCACGTCACTGCAACCCCCTCTTGCCTCTGCTCCATGTCTGCTGGGTGACGTCTCGTTTGGGGCTCTCCTCAGCTCTTCCCAGGAGGGTGGCACAGTTGCCCCCCTGGTGGTCCTCCTTGGGTCCTCGTACTCTGGGGCCTCTGGATGTCTGGGGCCTGGATCTCCTCCATACCTGCTTCATACCCTGGAGGACGGGGCTATGGCTCCCCACACTCCCTAGCAGATCGTTACATGGAGAAACCTTTTGAATACAAGCGTGCTGATGCACACAGGTGTGCACACAGGTGTACATACGGGTGTTCACAGACACAAACTACACCTTTCTTGGTTGATACCTCAAAGCACATTGTGCGCTGTTGATCTTGCGTGCTGCACAATAACATGTAGTATTTAGTATCTGTAGAGAGTTGAAAATAGCTTTCTAGTAAAATCTAGTATCAGAATTAAACTGGGGAAAACAGCCCAGTTGTTGTTGTGATTGTATTTTTGTACCTGTCATTTAAAATGCTATCCTACATCCAGCCGCTAGAGGGCGCATTACGCGCAGTTGTATCGAGTAGCGTTTTGGGGCACAGAGGAAGAATAAACCTTCCTGTTGTGAAACTGACATCAGCTCAACGTGTGTCCCTTTTTCTATTCTTTATCACAGGTTAGTAAATGCATTTAAATGAATGTATACTGCAGACCTTACAAACGGATGATGTTGTCTATGTGGGTAATGAGCGCAACTCGCTAAAGAAATGGATTCATTCTGAGTTGTGTCTGAATTGTGGGTTAAGGCTGCAGGCTAAATGATGCTAATGCTAGCGGACTTGGCTAATGTGGAATACGGAGTGTGTGTGGGGAAGCTAATCTGACCTGTGAGAGATTTCTGGACTGAACTCTTAATGTATTATGCACTCTGATAAATGGGCTTCATACTATGTTTTATTCTTTTGGTTGATCTTGTGGTTACAAGAACAAGTTAGTGGTTTAATACAAAGACATTTATAAAGTGTTATAAGGAAACTGTTTGATCAATGCTGACTGCACAGCAGTAGTGAACGCTGTTAAAGGAGCATTGCACTCTATATAGTTGTAGGTTGTATAAGAACAGTGAATATGTTTGTTTTATGTCAAAGACATTATTTTCTTGTAAAGAGTAAAATAGCTATATTTAAAAAAACAGAAGTTACATTGTCAGTACAGTGGAAATACATTTCACATAAATAATTTAGTGCTGAACAAGAATTAAAATGAGTTAATTTTACGATGTTTGTAAATGTAGTTAAAAATGAAGTACAGAGTACACTATTGTGTTTTGTTTATCTTTGTAAACCAAATGTGTTTATTGTGATACATTGTGGATCTGATATTATCAATGGATTTAAGCAATATTTTGTTTATGTTTTGTCAAAGTTGTATTGAGAGATTTATACAGTCTCTAGCTCAGGGAACTGTGGCCATGTATGGTAAACTGGACTGAAACATAAGGCCATTTCTTTGCAGTTAGTATGGTGATACCTGAAACTGTTCTAAGCTGTTGTGAAGAATAAACCTTCCTGTTGTGAAACTGACACCAGCTCAACGTGTGTCCCTTTTTCTATTCTTTATCACAGCGCCACACGTTGTTGAACAGGAAACCAGTTGCCCCTCTGGTCATCATCTTAGGGAGGCAACATATCTACTGTTATCTGCTGTTAGCTAGTTTATTGTGATGGTGTTGTATTTATTATGTTGCTCTTTTTTGTTTCTTTTCTATTGTTTTTTTTTTTATCTCCATACAGGTGATCCAGGTGTTTTGTTTGTTTTTCTTTTTTTTTTTCTTCCCCCCTTTCTCACCATCTCTTCTCCCCTCTATTTTTCTTTTTCTCCCCCTCTTTCTTTCATTCTTTCTCCCTGTCCTATCCCCCAGTCATGTCTGTCCCGTCTGTAACAATCAAAAATCAAATCAAATAAATACATAATTATAATAAAGGTCAATCAAATGGACCAATATGGCAAGCCCATGATGATCCACTTGGTAAAGTAAATCCGCTTGACATCTTTCTTGGCCTTCAGACAACAATTCTGATGGCTAAAGATCCAAACCTTCTACTCACGTAGACAAGCTCACGTAAGCATTTACGATCCGTCAAGCCATGACCTCAAGTCTCAAAATCCCAGCAGGCATCACTGTCAGAGCTTCAGTTTAGAGTTAAGCCATGTCTCTACCTGAGCGAGGGTTCCCCTCAATCATCCATCAAGGTCTTTCATTGTCCAAAATTTCCTTTGATCTCTTCTCCCACTATTCCTTCCTAATTTTCCGGGCTCATCCGCTCCACTCTAGAGAATTCTCAAGTACCTTTTGAGGCCAGGGGCTACTTATCCTCTAGCCTGCCTACCACTTATATTACTCCAGAGGTCTTTGACCTTCGTAACTCACAGGTATTACTGCTTCTAGGCTGTGCCTTCTTTTGGGATCTGCCAGGCCCCATCGAGGCCTTACCCAAACCGCAGCTCAATTCTTGATAAAGCCATTCACCTTTATCTAAAAACATTGACAAACCTAAAATGAGGACGTCGGCCCGGCTAGTAAAATGTTAGTTTTGATTGTATTGTGTTAGTCCTCAGTTCCCCATTTCAACCAATCAGTTACAATAGTGACTGTAAAAATAGTTTTACTTATTAGGAGCTAAGATGCTGAGTGATTTTTCACTGTTTGATATTACAATGACTGGGAAACTGTGTGCAGTACACATGTGTAGAGTATATTGTCACATGACCAGAGCTGTTTAGGTCCTGATTTTGAGAAGTGGATGAATACCTCAAAGCTCTTAAACAAAAGGTTATGGGAAGTATGACAAATACAGCAGAGGACAAATATTTTTGGTACACATGATCTTTATATTACGGAGCCCCGCAAGGGACATGGGAGAAAAAAAAATTACGATGAACTTTTGCGAGATCTCGCAAAAGTTGAATTCCAACAATGGTGGCAGCTACTTAGTTGTAATATTACTCTTTCTGGGTCACAAAATAAACTTTTAAGATATTTTGAGGCGTGAATGTAGTTGTGTAAACGTCAGATATCTGCTTGGTTTACAAGACATCACATATTTGCAAAAGTGCTCCGACGTTTTCGGAGATCTGACACCCACCATCTCGAAGCTAACGGGAGGTCAAGACCTACTACAGCCGGGAGGAACACCGCTTTCCCGGCACATCGTGCCTCGATCTCCTGGTCGGCTTCGAGCTGGCGGCCTCCAAAGAATGCGGCTAAAACTTTTGTGAGATCCCGAGTTTGTTTTGCGAGATCTTGCAAAAGTCCGTCTCAATTTTTTTTTTCCTCCCATGTCCCTTGCGGGGCTCCGTATTATATTGTCTAGGAATGTTATATACATTTAAAACTACTCAAACTTGTTAAGCGTGTTGCAAGGTCACAATATTGACTTGTAGGATAACACATGGTATCTAAATGCATATATTTATATACGAACAATAATCAATAATCAACAAAAATAATCAACAATTAACAACAAAACAATTCAACAAACTCCAAACACCCCGAGGCAATGAAGCATGTGGTTTAGTCCAATTAGGCTGTCACCAGTACTTTAGATGCCCCAATCTAAATCGTGATTTTGTTTGTGAGAGTGTCTCATGACAACAACGTACGAGCATATGACGTCCGTGGCAGCAACAGACGTGTGCAGATCAACAATGGATACTATGGAGAACAGGAGAGAGTACGACCATGTAGCATTTACTTCACATTACAAGTTTTAGTCTGTAAAAAGTGACAAAAACATTAGCGTCCACTGTTCACTCTGTGTGGGAAGAAAACTTCTTTCTACAGCAAAAAATTAAACTTCAACTCTGAGCGAGCAGCGAGCACGCTGCCACGGGAATGTGACATTCACAGAGGAACCCCCGGATCCCCCCACTGACATGGCCGCTGTGGGCAAACCTCCACCCGCCCCACTCCTGCTAAACAGGTGCCGATAGATTTAAGAGTGACAGGACTCAGTGCTGCTGAATCTTTGCTTTTATTTATTTTTTACTGTGTTTTGTTTGCATCTATTTGAAAGAGTGTAAACACAAAACATGATTTCATTTTATATGCTGGAATATGCAGAAAATAGGTTTAAATGTTAAACACATTTCTTCCAGTCAAAGACTGTTGCATACAATTTAATTTTTGCTTAATGCAAAAAGTTAAAAGATTAAAACTAAAAAAACAAGTTTTAAAAAGAGACTTTTTCCATTTGATTACATTTTATATGACGAAAAAATAGAATTGGGCTGAAAGGTTTATTGCTTTATTATGCATTCAGGTTGTGTATCATGTCTTTAAAAAGAATCTAAGTGTTAAAGTAGCTAATTACTTTTGAAGGTAAGTAATCAGTAAAGTAACAGGGTTACTTTCTTGGAGAAGTAATCAGTAATTAGCAACTAATTATTTCTTTCAAGTAACTTGACCAGCACTGGTCATAACATTTATTTTTACATTTTACAGTACAGTTTAGAGCAACTACAAGACAGAACATGTAAGTATATTATTATTATTATATTATTATAGTGCAGCATTAAATACAAATTGAAAAAAATATTAGAATACAGTATTAAATGTAAATATTCAAGAAACTATTAAATATAGTTAAATAGTGTTTGCAGGGCAAGAGATGTAAAAATGTTTGCGTGTATGTATGACAGATGTGAAAATGTTTGCGTGTATGTATGACAGATGTGAAAATGTTTGTGTGTATGTATGACAGATGTGAAAATGTTTGTGTGTATGTATGACAGATGTGAAAATGTTTGCGTGTATGTATGACAGATGTAAAAATGTTTGAGTGTATATATGACAGATGTAAAAATGTTTGTGTCTATGTATGACAGATGTGAAAATGTTTGCGTGTATATACGACAGATGTAAAAATGTTTGCGTGTATGCATGACAGATGTAAAAATGTTTGCGTGTATGTATGACAGATGTAAAAATGTTTGCGTGCATATACGACAGATGTAAAAATGTTTGCGTGTATATACGACAGATGTAAAAATGTTTGCGTGTATGTATGACAGATGTAAAAATGTTTGCGTGTATGTATGACAGATGTGAAAATGTTTGCGTGTATGTATGACAGATGTAAAAATGTTTGCGTGTATATACGACAGATGTAAAAATGTTTGCGTGTATATACGACAGATGTAAAAATGTTTGCGTGTATGTATGACAGATGTAAAAATGTTTGCGTGTATGTATGACAGATGTAAAAATGTTTGCGTGTATATACGACAGATGTAAAAAATTTTGCGTGTATGCATGACAGATGTAAAAATGTTTGCGTGTATGCATGACAGATGTAAAAATGTTTGAGTGTATGTATGACAGATGTAAAAATGTTTGCGTGTATGTATGACAGATGTGAAAATGTTTGCGTGTATGTATGACAGATGTGAAAATGTTTGCGTGTATATACGACAGATGTAAAAAATTTTGCGTGTATGTATGACAGATGTAAAAATGTTTGCGTGTATGCATGACAGATGTAAAAATGTTTGAGTGTATATATGACAGATGTAAAAATGTTTGAGTGTATATATGACAGATGTAAAAATGTTTGCGTGTATGCATGACAGATGTAAAAATGTTTGAGTGTATATATGACAGATGTAAAAATGTTTGCGTGTATGCATGACAGATGTAAAAATGTTTGCGTGTATATACGACAGATGTAAAAATGTTTGCGTGTATGTATGACAGATGTAAAAATGTTTGCGTGTATATACGACAGATGTAAAAATGTTTGCGTGTATGTAAGACAAATGTAAAAATGTTTGCGTGTATGTATGACAGATGTAAAAATGTTTGAGTGTATATATGACAGATGTAAAAATGTTTGCGTGTATATACGACAGATGTAAAAATGTTTGCGTGTATGTAAGACAAATGTAAAAATGTTTGCGTGTATGTATGACAGATGTAAAAATGTTTGCGTGTATATACGACAGATGTAAAAATGTTTGCGTGTATGTATGACAGATGTAAAAATGTTTGCGTGTATATACGACAGATGTAAAAATGTTTGCGTGTATGTAAGACAAATGTAAAAATGTTTGCGTGTATGTATGACAGATGTAAAAATGTTTGCGTGTATGTATGACAGATGTAAAAATGTTTGCGTGTATGTAAGACAAATGTAAAAATGTTTGCGTGTATGTAAGACAAATGTAAAAATGTTTGCGTGTATGTATGACAGATGTAAAAATGTTTGCGTGTATGTAAGACAAATGTAAAAATGTTTGCGTGTATGTATGACAGATGTAAAAATGTTTGCGTGTATATACGACAGATGTAAAAATGTTTGCGTGTATGTATGACAGATGTAAAAATGTTTGCGTGTATATACGACAGATGTAAAAATGTTTGCGTGTATGTAAGACAAATGTAAAAATGTTTGCGTGTATGTATGACAGATGTAAAAATGTTTGCGTGTATGTATGACAGAGCCACGATGAGTCGCACATGTATAAATGTGAGCTTGAAGTTTTTCTAAATTGTTCTAGTGGTTAGTGGATTTTCCTCATATTACCATCTTTGTTTTGGTTGTGTGTGTAGCTTTTAGAAACACCCTCAGCAGTAGTAACATGAAGTAATGATTTTCTGTATGACTTTATTAGTCTCTCCCATCACTGATGGAAGAATTTTAGGACCTGGCTGCTCCTCACTTTCTTGATTTCTATGGAAACAGCTGACTGCACTTAGTTTTTACTGTGAAAATTGTCTTCACACTCACAACACATACATAAATCATTTGATAATGTATTTATAAAAAAAGTGAGATGATGTTTTTATATTTATTTATCTCCAGCTGTTTTAAGTGACGTGATGATTTAAGTCCAAATGAATCAAAGTCAGTGGTTCCAGCACTCTTTCTGTAAAACTATCCAAACCAGAACAGCCTTTTTTATCTGTCTTTGATATGATTTAGTCTTTTGCTATCTGTGGTCCAAAGCTGCCGCCTTCCATAAAGCAGGAGTCCAGTCTGGGACCCGTATCCCTGCCTCCATCTCTTCCTCCTTGGCGGTGGTCTGATAGTATCGATTGGCCATTTGGAGTCAGGGGACGCCAAAGAGACAGGCATAATTACAAGGAGATAAGGCAATCTACTGCAATTAACTACTCCTCCCTCGGCAGCCTTGGCTGTGTACCATCTCTCATCCTAAGCAGGAAATAAATTACCTTAGCCCAGCTGCTGCCATCACAACCACTGTAATAGGGGAACAATTAAACAAGAATTAATTCCCCTATCAATGAATAGACATTTTATCTATGGAATAAATAACTGTTATATAGCATTAATTGTACGGCAGTTTCTTCGATCAATGCGATAAATCGCTGGTACTTTCACAAAGAAAACAGAAGTGTGAAGTTGAACATGAGTATCAGACCTCTTACCAGAGGTCTGCTCTGGTTTTTCATTTGAATAAAATAAATCTCGTCATAAAAGCTGTCAGCAATGAGCCCAGGAGCATCTCCTGCTGATTGAATAGAATGAAGTAGCCCACATATCAAGCAGGTCTGGCCAGGATCTGGTATCAAGTCGGCACTGCTGGCCTACTTCTGGCATGATAAGACGTATGTCATCCAGATGTGGGCCAGGCCTGGCATAGATGGCACTGTTTATGTGATGGCATGCCACATCTGGCTCGATTGGAGTTTGGTTTATGTGGCCCAGGCTCATAAAAAACAGGTCTGGCCCTGATCTGGCATCAAGCTGGTCCTTCTGACTGACTGGTGTCATGACAGGGTGTATGTCAACCAGATGTGGGCCAGGTCTGGCAATGATGGCACTATTTATGTTCCTATTTTCCAATTTTAGTTAGAAGACCCAAATGCCATGTTGCAATACTATACTGCTGTGGTAGCCAACATTTCAAATGCAGGTTTGACAGGTTTGTGAGTGTACACTTTATCCAAAACCTAGTGAGGGTTTACTCATGTTTGCCAGTGGGTGGCTGTAGCTCAGGAGGTAGAGCAGGTCACCGACTGATTGGAAGGTTGGTGATTTGATCCCTGGCTCCTCCGGTCTGCATGTCAAGAGTATGAATGTAGTTAGGCAGCACTCAGTTTAGAGAAAGTGTGTGATATCGTGAATGTGGCATGTTGTATAGAGCACTTTGAGTAATCTGGGAGAGTAGAAAAGCGCTATATAAGAATCAGTCCATTCACTGTCTGAACAGAGTTTAGTCACATTTTGGTATTACATGGCTTGATTAGGTACACATTAGGCTGACATCTGGGGCCAGAGCTGAAACTGTTCTGGGCCAGCACAGGGCCAGCAGTGTGTCTGCAACTGGTCTTGTGCTGGCCCATGTGTGGGCCACCTCTGGCAAACCTGATCAGGGCCAACAAAGGGCCATCATTCTTTGCAGTATGTGGGCCATGTGTAAGTTGTGTGCAGCCATGGGCCAGTTGCAGACACACTGCTGGCCCTGTGTGAGCACATTGTGTGGGCCAGATCTGGGCCATACCAATTTTGCTATGTGGGAGTCTGTGGAAATATTAATTTCATAAGACTACAGCATCATCACTTTTATTTCTTGCTTTGTTTATTCCTGAATTCACAATGTCAGCCAGCTTTCCTCTATATTACCACAATGTCCCAGTGAAAAAAACTTTTCTCTCCGGATGAAGAAAAAAAGACTGCTAGGCTGTTTGATTCTGTCTTCATCATCATCCTCAGTTTTTCACTTTCTTAGTTGAGAAGGAAGACTGCTTAGAAAATCACTAAGAACTTTTTTAAAGGGATTTTTAATAAGCACACAGGCACCCTCAGGTAATTAGTTTGGGGATGAAGAGAAGCTTTCCATTTGAGCTGCTGTTGTGTTACAGCGTGAGACAGAGCTGTGTTGAAAGCGAGAGCCCCTGGCCAACCTTTAGGGAGAAAAGCCTGGCTCCATGTTCTCATTCTGTGCAGTCATAGCATCAAAAAGCATTTCAAATGTATTTGTTTCATTCGTCTTCTGTGGGATCTGCCCCCCGTCTCCACACCACCCTTCCTTAAAAGCCTTTCCACACAAAAATTCACAAATTGTCCCATTTTTCTAACGTCTACTGTTCACTCGAGCTGGAACTCAGTGCAGCATGTTGGTGGCTTTACAGCAATAGCATGCATATTCCTCAGAGCTCTTTGTGACATTTGACCAAATCCTAAATATATTGGACAAAAACATTGATTTTCTATTACCTTCACTTTCCTCAGAACACGGACCTATTCATTTGGGCTCTTCCTGACGAAGTCCAAATATGTCCATAATGAGTGCATGAAACAGTGCAATTGTCTGGCACCATGAAATTCTGCAGACACAAACCATGAACACAACAACGCAGCATTGTTTCAGCACTTTTTATGTTTCACTGCCTACAGTTTGGGATTTTCTTGTCACAGTGGATTGCACAAGTTTGTGAAACAGCACTTAATCACAATAAATCTCTCAGTGTCCAGAACAGTGACACATTTGTATGCAGGACACATTTTAAACATGCTGTTAGTTTGTTTCCGCATCCCCTTAGATATTATGCTGACACGAGGTTCAACCTGATTCGATGTAGTGATACCGTCAGGGCATAGACACAGTCCCTGCATCTACTGATAGAAAATTATTAAAGTTAAACTCATTTAGGTGAAAGAATGTCTCTCTGTCGCTCTAATGTGTCCTCTTCTCAGGCCTTGTTGCAGCTTGTCTGTTATCATGTATAAGTACACCGTGTACCTGAACTCCTTTTCTGTAAGTCACACACGTGCCTGTTCTCAGGATAATGTTGGATGAAACTTGCGGGACTACCGCGGTGAGCACATAGACGTTCACTGTGTACACCTTTGCTTCCTTGCAAGTAAAATAAAGCATTTTAACTGGCTACTCCGTGTGTCTCACTTAATAAAGGAAGTTTTCTAGCATCTAGTCAAATCAATATCCTGTTAACGGTACATATACAGACGTGCACACACCTATACCGACTGAAAGCAGTGGCCACAATCATCATTCAGCATATCTTACATACGGTAGCTCTTATTTATTGGATCACTACTGAACTCTTCCAAGGCACCGAGACATGAGGTCAGCTTTTTCTGTTAAGTAGCAGGTCTACCAGTGTCTGAAAAACAGACCATCCTACTGTGATCCTTGGATCACTTACTGCTGACAGGCCCAACCTGACACCATGCGTCTAGTCTAGAGAGTAGCTCTGGCGTCAAGCACCCCCCAATATCTTTCCTAACAGCCCCTCTGCCCTAAAAAGCCTGTAAGACTCCTCATCCTGGCTGTATAAATTGCATTGTTCTTGAAGTGCCATATAATCACAAAGGAGCATCAGTTGACTAAACCCTGAGTCTCTGCAGCTAATGCCGTTTGCTGGTGCAGGAAGAAAACCTACCGTTACAGGTGGTCAGAAAACCCGCTGATCTCTCTGAAGGTAACTCGAGCTCAAAAGGTGAACTTTGGAGTCTCTTTTGATTTATGGCACAGTGTGGAAATTAAAAGTGGCTGATAAACAATAAGAGCCTGCTGACTTTGGGAATGCAGCACGTGTATGTGGTTTGCAGGATAATATGCAGCTGCCAACCACAACAGGGTGACTGGTGTTACTGGGGATGTGGCTCAGGTGGTACACTGGGTTGTCTACCGATTGGAAAGTGGTGGGGAAATATCCTTAGACAAGATTATCCCACTGCATCCATCAAAGCGTGGGTGTGTGAACGTGGATGGAGCAAGTGTGCACACCTGAAAACAGATCTGCACACAAGATGTTTAAGCTGTAAAAGCCAGTATTCTGTGAGCGGCTGTGGCTCAGAACACAGAGCATGTTGTCTACTAACAGGGAGGTCAGAGCTACAATCCCTCGCTGTTTGTTCGAGGTACTGAAACCCAAACTGTATCCATGCAAGTAAGTGTGGAATACTGAAAAAAGAGAAAGAACAGCAAACCTGCTTACAGAGTACACAATACAGCACACAGTGAAAGTGTGACTGTAGTGCAAAGGTGCCACGCGTGGTCAGTAAGGACAAAGGGAGATGTTGAGACAGAGAAGATGATGAAGGGGGAGGAGGAGGAGGAGGAGGAGCAGCTGGTTCTGCATGGCTGCGTTTAACTCAAAGGTCAGGCCGAGCGGCAACCTGACACACACACAACACACGAGTCTATACAAAGATGACAAAATCCCGTTTTAGTGTGACTCAGAGAGAAGATAGAAATTTGTGTATCCATGGTAAACATGTTACTTCATGTTATTTATTAAACTCCTGCTGAGTGACAGCAGCAGTGACTGGGATGAGGGAGGGTTTGTAGTGCTGGTAAGCCAGTGTATGACCAGTCTCTGGACCTGGTGAAGAACAGACACACACACACAGCTGGAAATGAACTCCTTGGTCTTGGAGTGAAAGCAAATGTGGATTTTCACTCACCAAAACTTTTTTATTTCAAGCTGTAAGATGACAGGATGCAGCAGAAACACTCCATCCTCTTTCTTAAAACATAAAAAGCAGCAGTGAACTAAATTTATATATCACAATGTGTTTTGTCCTTTCTGTTTGATATTTATTGTTTTATCTGTGCGCTACTGGACCGGCTTAGTCTGAGGGATGTTCTCCTGTGTTTGGCTGTAATCCTGGTAAGACTGCAGTTTCACTGCATCTCGGAGCAGAAGCGGTCTGACCCTGTGGTGATGTCAGACTGAAAGCACTGATTACAGTGACAGTGCAGTTCTTTTTTACCACACCAGCACGTTCTTTGGCTCAGCTGCTTTTGCATAATTTTAAAAAATCCAAAACATAAAAATGAGGCTGTGGGTATAATAAGAATCCTAAAATGATGTTTGTTTTTAAAATAAAACTTAGATAAAGGTTTGTGGTCAGCTGACACACCAACAGGTTCTGGGCTGTAACTTGAGAAATGAGTGTCCTGTCTTTGCTGTCCTGTTAAAATGCTTAGGCTTGAACTGCAGTCACACTGTCTGCAACATCCACCATCTTTTTAATGAGCTGGCATTAGAGTATGCTATATTTGCCTCTGCATAGCTTGTAAGTAATATCTTATGTTAGGATATATTTAGTATTGTGATGTTATTTAGCATCATATAAGAAGCCCATTTCACACAAAGTCTGTCTTTCATCCAATCAGCTACAGTTATGATGTGTCCTGGGAAGACTGGGCTCTGTGTAAGTGATTTATATCACAGGCTTGAATTTAAAGATTATAATTAGTGCATTGTGTACCTGCCCATGTATATGACACATATCAGAGATTTATTTGGTTTGTGAACTGACGCTACAGGAAATTCAAACTTCTACACCCACTTTCAGTGGACTGAACGTAATCATGGCAATACTCTTCAGTGAACATTAATTTCTTAATGACACTGTCACAGGGTAAGCCACGCCCTGTAGAAGACTAAGAGTGCATATTACATCTAGCTGTCAAGGAGCAGGGTTGTTTTAGTTGTGAATGTGTGGCTAATGCTGCTGTGGACCATTCCTTCATCAGTCACCTGAGTAGGTTAAATAAAATACATGTTTCTGATAATTATCTTAAGCATTTTCTAGGTCATCATTTTCATGCCAAAAGATAATTGTGCAGTGGACGGATGGACGGACGGACGGACGGACGGATGGATGGATGGATGGATGGATGGATGAGGCAGTGAGTGGCAGCTTCAGAGAAGTTGATACCATGGCCATGGAAAATGCCACGGTGTATTGTCCTTAGGTTATTTCCTGATAGCATAGCATAGCATCTTTATTTATAACGCACTTTACATCCAACAATGTTGACCAAAGTGCCACAAATATAAGAGAGGAAACAGTTTAAATTACATATAAAATATCTTAAAATTAAAAATAATATAATTAATAAGAAAACATATTAAGAGACATCAACAAGTCCTGCTGTGCTAAAAGCCAAGGTAAATAAATATGTTTTAAGACGTGATTTAAAAACAGATAAGGAAGGTGCCTGTCTAACATGTAAAGGCAACTCATTCCACAATTTTGGTGCTGCAACAGCAAACGCCCGATCCCCTCTGAGCTTACGATTAGTCCTGGGCACGCTCAGGAGGAGCTGGTCTGCCGACCTGAGGGACCGGGAAGGTATGTATGGATGAAGAAGCTCAGAGAGATAGCTGATAGCTCTGCACTTACATTCACTGAGGTGGCTAAAGGGACTTTGAGGTCCTCCACTTATCGTATTCGTCAGCTTTGCTCTTCTCCACTTCAAATACAGCTCTGTTACGACTGTTGTCGTAATTATAATATGTAAATTTGAGTGTGCAGGTGCTCCTCCATGATTGGTGCATCCAGGGTGGATGGACCGTACCGATTGGCTAACGACCGGGAGGCAGCGCATAAGAAGACGCCGCCAGGGACTGCCAGGTCATTCATCCTCGGCCCAACCCAACCAGCAGACCGTGTGTTTCACTATGTTGGTTTAATGTAGGAGCATTTTTGTTTGATTGGTTTTCTCCTGTTTTTGTTAGGTAGGGAGGAAAGTAATTGTCGTTTGGTTTAGTTCTTTGACTAGGTAAGTTGTATTTACTCCTGAGATAGGCTACCTTTTGTTTGTTATTTTGGCCTTGGCTTCACCCCAAAGTTATAATTCGCTCCCTTCCTTTGTTTAAATTCACTAATCGTAAATAAATCACTGTCACAAAGTATTAATTGTGTGAAGTGCTGCTTGGGGTTGGACGGGGATGGATCACCCTTTATGTTGTGGTCTGGCCGCGCCTTGACGGGACATAACAGCTCTCTCATCTAATCAGCTTCTGTTCTCCAGTTGTCCTCGTTATCCATTCAGACTGTCAGCATTATTCTGTTTAGTAGCTTCTCCATAAATAAAGGGTTTATTTCAGCTAAAAGCTGCCTGTTGGTGTGTTATGTGGCTTTTCTCTTCAAACAGTATCTCTTAGCTAGATAATAGAGGCAGTCAGGCCAGATGTGTCTGTGTCAGTTAAACTGTTTTTGATTTTATCAAATTAATTAATGAAAGAAACAAACTTGAAAGCACACACTTGTTGCAGACACAGTTAGTCTGCCTTCTCTGAAATATATTTCCATCATATGTTGTCTTCAAAAACACAATTTTTGCAAATAATACAACAACCACCCATAGAGAGAATACAGTCACTATGACAACACCTACTGCAAAGTTTCATCATGGAGCTGTAAGACGAGCATAATCGTCTTGTCATGAGTAATGGACAAGGGGACAATCTGACTGAAACAGGATGGGTCACAGGGGAAAGCATACCTAACTTTAGCGTCCACCTGGACACTCACAGGAAGCACAATCTGAAAGCTGAACACAGGTAGAACCAGTGACTGAGATGATGTACTCAACAGGAAACTGTTTACTGTAAGTAGACGTTTGAAACAACATGGCTGACCTAAAGTGATCTCCAGGCAGGGTTTCCAAACACCCCAAATGAAGTAAAAAATAAACAACAAACCAAAACAGAGGATGTCTGGACGTCAGTAGAAAATGAAAAAGATAAATGTTTTTCAAAACTGTTGGAACAGCAAGAGTAGAAGTTTTGACCTTCCTCTGAGGCCACGCGCCCTCCTCCCTCTCCTGTCAGCTACAGTCCTGCTCCACGAGGGATGAGCTCAATTTTTGGTGGCCGAGCACAAATGTGGCTATCGTACAAGATGCTTTTTAACATGGTTTAATTTCACAGAACATTAATTCATATACAATGTGGAGCTTCTGACAAACAATTTCTGACGTGAGAAGAAAGAGTTGTAAAATAAAAACAACTTTCTACTGTCTGCTACACTGTGCACACGTTTGGGGCTTTGATCTTATTTGCTACATCACTGGTTCGATTTCTGAGCAGGAGCTTTTCTCATAACAGTGTTTGTTTGCGCAAAGACACACACACACACACACACACACACACACACACACACACAGGTTGTGGGAAGTTTTCTAGGGAAGCCCCCCTTTGTGCTCCTCTTCAGGGTGGCTGTAGCTCAGGAGGTAGAGGTCATCTACTGATTGGTGGTTCAATCGCTGGCTCCGCCCAGTCTGCATGCCAAATATCCTTGGGCAAGGTACTAACCCTCAGTTGCTCTCTGATGTGTGAATGTTAGTTATAAGCTTACAGTTTTTCTGAATGCTTAAACCCTAACTGTGATTCCTGTAGCACAATCTCTAAAACTATTCAGACTTATAGCAAAACCACTCACTGAGTTTGCAAAACTAAAAGCACAAACACTTTTTGCACTCAGTTTGCCATTTTGTAACACACACTTTGCAAACCTGTAGGTACAATCCACTGCACAACACTCTTGCAATCAGCCTAAGCACTATAAATAAGCTACAGGTAAGCTGTCCGTGTGGAGTACAATGGAGGGAGCAGGAAGAGTGAGAATTAGAGGAGGCCGAGGAAGAGAACGTGGAGGTGAAGAAGTAGGACGAACAGGACAAGGACAAGGAGGTGAAGTTAGAGGAAGAGGACAAGGAGGAGCAAGAGGAGGACAAGGAGGGTGAAGAGGAAGGATAAGAAGAGTAAGAAATGGAATTGCTGATGACATCAGAGCTACAATAGTGGACCATGTAATCAACCGTGGAGTGACCCTGAGGGAAGCTGGCCAACGGGTCCAGCCTAACTTGAGCTGCTACACTATACCAGCCATCATAAGGACATTTTGAAATGAGCATCGTTAGCACAGTCACTTTGCACTAAGACTTGTAGCACTGCCGTATGCTAATGAGGAACACAACAATACCATAGATGTAACAATACTGAAACTGTTACTTTACAGAATTGCTAGCTCACCAGATGCTGGGGCAGAGGAAGCATGTTCACTGCAGACCAAGAAACCCATATAGTCAATATGGTGATTGCAAATAATTCCATAAGACTACGTGAAATTCAGCAGCGCATAATGGAGGATGACACCACCTTCCAAAACATACAAAATGTGAGCATTTCTGTATTAGGTCGTGTACTTGCTCACAACAGAATCCGAATGAAACAAATCTACAGAGCACCTTTGGAAAGAAACAGTGAATGTGTAAAACAGCTGCGATATGACTATGTGCAGGTATAGTATCATTGGTACTGAATCTGGAAGTGCACACTGTAGTGCTGTGCATGTGCCTGCTGTGCTGAATTTGTTTTGTCTTGTCTAGAGAGCGATGGAGCTCGAGGCAGATGGGTCATGAGCAGTTTTTTGCGGATGAGGCTGGTTTCCAACTCACTAAGACAAGGAGACGTGGCAGGAACATCATTGGACACCGTGCCATAATCAATGTCCCAGGACAACGTGGTGGTAACATAACTATGTGTGCAGCTATAAGTCAAAATGGTGTTGTTCACCATCATGCAACCCTGGGCCCATATAACACTGCACACATTACAACAACCAGAGCAGACCAGATACATCATCATATGGGACAATGTTAGTTTCCATAGGGCTGCTTTGGTCCGCAACTGGTTTATAGATCAACCACTCTTCCCTGTACTCAACCTCCCCCCATACTCTCCATTCTTGAATCCAATTGAAGAGTTCTTCTCTGCCTGGCGCTGGGAGGTCTATGACTGTCATCCCCATCAACGCATAGCCCTTTTACAGGCAGTGGAGGAGGCATGTGGGGATATTGACCAGGTATCATGTCAGGCCTGGATACGCCATTCCACAAGATATATTCCCCGGTGCCTTGGACTAGAGGACATTGCATGTGATGTAGACAAAATTTTGTGGCTGGACCCCGAGAGACGACTGTCACGGCCAGGCGGATCAGCTGCACGCTGATCAGCACGCTCTATCTCTTCCTCTCTCTCCTCTTCTCTCTCGCCGGGGCGGAACTCACTGTGGGCCCACGCCCTCGGCCCACGCCCTCTACCACTACCACGTGTTAGTGAAGCCAAGCTACTGCAAGTCCAGTTCAGTGTGTTTCCTTTGTGCGCTGTATTTAACCCCGTCTCCCTGTCCACAGAGCTCCCTGGATTTTCCCCCCGTGTTGGAGTAAGAGCCAGTGATCGTGTGTGTGGATGATCTGAAGAACGCGGGCTTTTCCCCTGGACTTCCCTGGAGCCCCTTTTCCTTCACGCAGCTGTACATAGCACCCCCCCCCCCCTCCCCCTGCACCTTCTTGTGTATACACCTGGTGAATTGTAAATAAATCTTTCTTCTGTGCATCTGAGCCCAGAGTCCTGCGCTTGAGTCCTCCTCCAAACCATAACGACGACACGATGTAGACTAATTTCTTCTTTTCCTCAGTGAAATTACTATTCTGTTTTGACTTGGAAATAAACACTTGTGTTTGTTTTGAATTGTGTGAATAAACACCAGTACTTGAAGTTTGGCTCCCTCTATGTTTACGGACCTATGACAAAAGTATGATCTCAAACTGACATGGCCTACCTTGTGCACAGAGAAAGCAAAAGCCAGATGTGTTTTTCATTCATACCATCAGTGTGTAGTTGGTGCATTGTGTGCTTATTAATGTGATGGCTTGTTTGATACGAAAATACAATTTTTACAAAGGTTTGGAGAGTTAAGCAAGGTTTATTAGTTTTTGCAAGAAAACTGCAATGTTTTGCTGATTGGGTGAAGGGTTTTCTTATTTGTGTGTAGAGTTTTGCAAAAATAGCCAATAGTTACAAAAAATGTGCTTAAGCCATCAGAAAAAACTGTACAAGCAGGAAAAGTGCTTGTGTGAATGTTGTATAAAGAGGTCTGTGAGGGTAGGACTGTGCTGTTGAAATTGTGAGCCTCCTCTGAGGTGCTCAGCCAGCTCAGATATCGACTGGCATCAAGGATGACATTTGAACAGTTTGAAGCACTCTGTTGCTGTTTGTCCATGAAATCTTTCTGTTTAGTCATTTAGTGATAGTTCTGCTACAATTATACATGCATTCTTCAGGATTTGTAGGAAACCTGACACGTGAGGGCATGGGGGCGTGGGATTATTGTTGGAGTGCTGTGGTGCTGAAACACCTTTAAAGACTTCAGTGCAATCGAATCCACACACACACACACACTAAATGTCACCCAAGCACAAAAAGATAAATATTCATGTACCGACACGTGGACACACACGTCCAGTACATATTCAGAAACAATCTGATGACTGGATTTAAGAAGGGGTTCAATACGTGGCTCCATAGTAACAGAGCGCAGTCAGCAGTGCCTCCAGGCTCATTCACACTCCTCTGTAACCTTCACACACACTCAGGCCCGTCTGCTCCCGACCTGAATGCTCCTTCAGCAGTTGTGTGTGTGTGGATGTGATTTAGTGGTAGACTGTATTTTGTTTCCATGAATCCTGCTGATGTCTCTGAACGGTGTGCTGTACACAGTTAGCACTATTAGCTTAAAGCAAGCTACAAACTGTTTGAAGAAAGCATTCTAGCTAACTGAAATCAAATAAATGATCTGTTCGTATAAAAGCTCCAGAATGAAAATGCAGGGAAACTGCTTTAGTTTTAGTCTGTCAGCACAACCAAAGGAGGCTTTGCTTCAGATGTGTGTGAATGGGACACCTCAGTACGATTTTGCTTTTTCAAACTTCTTGCAGTCTGTGTCATAAAATAACTCAAATGTGAAATGAAGTGAAGATGAATGATTAGAAAGACTGAAAACTGAAATAATGAACCAAAGTACTGAAACTGAAAAAGGCTCAAAACACAAAAGTATAAAAATTCTGCTGCTGCTCTTTCTGTCATGTAACTGACTTTTCACAGTTGTTGTTGTTTTTGCTTTCTGCTGAAAAAGAAAACCATTAGCTGCAGTTTAAAAATGAGCTTCAGTTCAGATAGCTGTAAGATTAAAAATGCTCCATCATGTTTTTAGAAAGTACTGACATTAAGACCCGTAACAGAAATGTTCAGCAGAAGAAGACTTTAACACCCAAGCAGAAACAGATAACAAGTAACAACTGTCATTTCAACATGCTTTCCATAATTATGATGCACTGCATTTACACACTAAGGCAATCAGAGGCTTTCAGTCAAATTCAGTCAAGAATTGCAAAGCTTGGTGATTTTTGACCTGCACATAGAAAATCTGTTCCAGTGCAATTAACATCAGTGTAAAGAGTCTGACGTCAGCCCAAACCCCAGCTTTCTTTCCTTTGAAACATTTTTGTTACTAACATGCTCGAAGGTGTGCAAAGCAAAGCCAACCGACAGCTCCAGCTTCACTATTTGTTGTGTGTTTTTTTACCACACAGCCTGTCCCAGCTACTATTTAGGACTTTACAGGGCCGTGCAGAGACGTTTAAAGGGGCGGGTGCTCAAAGTTTAAAAGGGGCACAATGAACCAGGCTGAATAACAACAACACACATTCATCAAGAATCTAATATGGGATTGCATCATACTATATCACTGTTGTGAGGTGGCGACAATGCAAAGCAAATGTAGCCTGTGTTTGACCTGATGGGTACAATGTTGCTGTTGAGGGGTTTCTGCTGCTGCTGATGGTGCTGGAGGGCTGTGCTGATCTGAGACTGTAGACAGTAAAGAGTCCACAGGAGAGATGGTAGCTGATTAAACAAGTGTCTTGAGATAATAACAAAATGCAAAGATAGGTGACAGCGCTTGGAACCATAAGGCAACAACAAACTGTGAGAAATAAACTCGGCTCTGCCTGTGAATCACTCTCTGCTTCTCTTCCTCCTTCATCTCCTCATCTCATCTATCTGTCATGGATCGCTGTGTGGCAAGCAGGAGGAGGACCCAAATGCAAAACTCACAGACACGGGGATGAACTTAAAGAACACAGCTTTAATGCTGGCACGGCAGAATACAGGAAATACAGAACTAACTGGGAAAAAGTAAACTAACATTCGCAGGAAGGCACAGGGAGATCCACACAACATGAGGGACGACGTCACGCTGAACAGAGGGAGACGCAGACAGAAATACACAGAGGGTTAACGAGGAAAGTGGGAACACACGGGGAACACAGGTGACACTGATAATCATAACGAGACAGGGCGGGGTGAACTGAACATGACATGTACGGGCGTGAGAGTCACAAAGTAAACAGGAAGTGCACAGAGGTTCAGACAGGAGGAGAGAGAGAGCACGGGGAAAACACAGACATAACGGGCTGGGAAAACATGAAACAACCACAAAGGGAGACGAGGGCTCATAAATACATAGAGGGCACACAGGGGGAAGAGAGAGCACGGGGAGAACTTAGACATAATGGGCAGGGGAAACATGGAATAAAACATAAGGAGAGACGAGGGCTCACAGATACACAGAGGGGCACACAGGGGGTAAAAGCCATGAAGGGAAAACACTTAGGGAACAACACAACAGGGCAACTCAGAAAACATGGCCTAAGCAAGGAACAAAATACAAACATACAAGAAAACTAAGAACACTGGGCCAACATGGCCCAGGACCATGACACTATCACTCTCCACTTGCTGTCCATCTGAGAACAAGGCACAACTTGCTATTGCAATAAACTATTATTTAATTATCCACACCTAACAACTCCTGCACTTAACCTGTAATAAAATGATGCTGGAAAAATGTTATAGAAACAAAACGTTCCAGTTGTGCTTCTTATTATTTTTATACTGGAAAACCTCTCCAACAACTGGTACATGTGTTAATGTTACCTGTGCTCTTTGTAATCCAGCTGCTGAGGGATCCACTGCCTTTAGTATCCTCACACAGCCCCTGCTGTTTCCTCCTCATGTTGAAATATAAATCTAATATAATCTGTTTCTTAATGTATGTTCTTTAAAATACAGCGTGTGTTTTTTTAAATATCATAATTATAATAATCCATAATTATGTGGACATGCATATTACATTGTTTTAGTGAAATATAATCCCCCCAGAAAGGCAGGAAAAGCCCGGTAACTTACTTTAAAACTAAATATGTTCCCTAAAATGGTGACAGAGCTACAGACCCATGGCAGCCAGGTAGCCAGCAGCTATGACCAGCACTACTTGTGCAGTTAATAAAAGGACAGGTAATGTTTGTCGCGCTGTTGCACACACAACACGCTCGTTTGTTCCGTCAGTTGCCACAAGACAGCTTACCAACGTGTACATGATAAGCTAATACTCCTGTGTGCTATAGACTATAGTGTACGCTGCACACCTACTTACTGGTTCTGTTGCATCAGTCTGTGTCTCTGAGTTAATTTGTGTTTCTCCTACAGCTCCGGACCGCAAAAAATGTGCGTGCTGTTTGTGAGCTTGTTTCCGGCTCGTAACCAGCGTGCTGTGGCGTCAAGGGCGATCATTGGTTAATGGTCATCATGTGACAGATCCTTTTATTTAGAAAAACTGTGATTAATAGTTAAATATTATTGTTGAGGGGCACAGATAGGAGTCCGCACGCACACACACATTTTTTTTTTAAATAAACAAATTTTTAAATATTGCCTGAACAAAAGGGCACTTTGGGCAGCCATCAGGAAAGGGGTGGGTGCTCAAGCCCCTCCCTCCCCTGCACATGCCTGGGACTTTAGTCTATTCTATTTTTTCATGGCACGTTACTAGAATCATCTGTTACTTCGGGCAACTGTGGTTCATGGGGTTGGGAAGCTCATCTCGTAACCGGAAGGTTGCCGGTTTGATCCCCCAGCTCTGTCTGTCCCAGTCGGTGATGTGTCCTTGGGCACCGACTGCCTACTGGTGTTGGCCAGAGGGGCCGATTGGGTGATGTGGCAGCGTCGCCTCTGTCAGTCTGCCCCAGGGCAGCTGTGGCTACAACCGTAGCTTGCCTGCACCAGTGTGTGAATGTGAGAGTGAATGAATAGTGGCATTGTAAAGCGCTTTGGGTGCCTTGAAAAGCGCTATATAAATGCAATCCATTATTATCAGTGATGTTTATTTTGACCATACAGAACTGTAAGCTCAGATGCTGGTGATGTAATTCTAAGAACGCAAATGGCCTCTTCTATGCATTCTTCTGCCTTTTTCATTCTTTTTATTCATTACAGGGATTCTTACTGAGATCTCTTACAAGCTTTTGATAGCCACAAAAGTCCATGTTGCACACTGGATATCTTTGTCTGGTTATTCTACATTCAAATTTTCACATATAGTAAAAATATCTATGTTTAGTCCGAGTGCAGTGGCACAAGTTACCACTGCACATACTAAAACTACAAAGCGGTGTACATTACAAAGTAACCAACGAGTCCATTCACTCTTACAAAATCTGCTGCAAAGACAGTAAATGACAGCAGCCATTAACCCCGTACATTCAAACAACCGCAGCTCTTTCTCAAGTTTCTACAAGTAAAATTTACTAAAGACAGCCGAGGAAAGTCAAACCTGGTCAAACCTGGTGTTCCTTTCAGTTCATGCAGCAAACGTTTTTACCACAGCTGGAGAAATGCTCAACACCTATTTATCTATCAGGCATGTGTGTGTGTGTGTGTGTGTGTGTGTGTGTGTGTGTGTGTGTGTGTGTGTGTGTGTGTGTGTGTGTGTGTGTGTGTGTGTGTGTGTGCGTGCGTGTGTGTGTGTGTGTGTACAGTCCTGTCAGCAGTGCCTTGAGCTGAGTGCTGAGATAGTTGAAGTTATTAGCCTGCTGCCTGTTAGCCAGCACAGGGCTCAAGGTGGGTCTCAGCTAGCTTTAACCTTGCTGTGAACACACACCGTCTCTTCCCTCCATCCTTTTCAATCTTCAGTATTTGCCAAGGATCATCTCTGCTGCAGGGTGTGTGAAAGAAAGTGAGGCAAGACAGAAATGTTGAGTGTGTGTTGGCGAAGAGCAATGCAGGCTTTTTCTTTCAAGAATTTAACATGATTAACACAAACACACAAAAAGAAATGGACAATACAGAATCTTCATTTTAAGTCAAAACAAGGGAATCTGTCATAATTGAAAGACCAATGCCTTTAATGTTCACCTAGACTACTGTCACGGTCCTGGGTCGAGCAACCCAGTGTTTGAGTTTATGTATCTTTTGTATTTATTTGTGCCTTAGCTTAGTTCACCTAGTTAATTTCTAGATTGCTGTTTAGTCTTGTTGTCTCCCCCTGTACTAGTCTCCCTGGTTCATGCGTCATGTCTGCGTGGTTATGTTTAGTTCATGTAATGTCTAATCTCCATGTTTCCTGTTTTACTTTGAAAGTCTGTATTCAATGTCAGTGTATTTAGTTTCACCTCTCCTGTCCTGTCGTTAGGTTCATGTGTGTCAGTTGTGCTCCCATGTGTGGCCACTTCCCCTGATCATCCCTCATGTGTATTTAGTCTCTGTGCTTCATGTAGTCTGTGTCGCGTCGTCTGTATTATCTCCCCTACCCCCTTGTCATAGTTTCCCAGCCATAATAAGTCACAGTTTGTATTTTGTTTAGTCATAGTCTAAATCTCAGAGTCATAGTTTCCCAGTCTATGTTCAGGTTTTCCCTCAGTTACTTTGTTGTTTTTTCCATAAGTTTTCAGCCCTAAATAAAGGCTTGCCTTTTGTTAAGTCCAGTTTTGTGTCCTCACCTCTGTTTGCTCTTGGGTCCTCTACTCACTCCACACGGTCTGCCCCGGCAGTCCGTGACAGACTACTCTGAGTATCTTGTCTTGTCTTTGGGTTTAACGATGCCCCAGCATAGTTTCAGGCCCTCAGGTACTTCATCAATCACTGCATCTTTTGTTTATTTAAATGACTTCAACATCTCCTGAGGTGAAATGTGTGAGTTCATGTCCAGTCTGTCTCCATCTAGGGTTTCATTGTGACAAAGGGTCCACTGGAAACAGGCCCAGTCAAGGTCCAACCAGTGGTCAACCAGTCGGTTCCTCCCAATCCGGTTGTTCAGTCTGACGTCAGTAGCCGTGTCTGGGTCTAAACTCCGCTGCAGGTCCATATATCAAACGATCACTATGGCATTACTGAGAGTTGAAAAACTGTCTAAAGTCTTTCATCTTTAATAAAATGATCAGCGTTCTGCTCTACCAGGTGTAACAATTGAGTTTAACATCCAGGCATCCATGAAAACGGAATTTATGACATTTAACGGAGTTAGAAGTTAGCAGGGAGTTAGCTCGCTAGCTTCTATCTAAATACAATGTAGCATGTCCTGACTGCGGGGTTTTGGAAACAAATTAAAACGTACAGCTCTGCTATCACTTCCAGCATAAATGAAGACAGAAAACTAAACAGCAGTGACGTTTGTAGGGTTACTGAAGTTTGGCTAGCTGGTATATAATGATGTGCTACGTGACCGCTAGCTAACACAGCTATGTTAGCTTAATATAAACAAGCTAACTTTTTTTCCACTCGATAAAAGTTAACGTGAGTGTTCTCGGTGGTCAGGAACAAATGTAATCGCATGGCAGGATGCTGTAAAAGGACCAAACTTCAGCCAGGAGAACAACTGAGATAATCCATCCACAATACGAGGTTAGTCATTCATATACTGCTGCATGGGCTGGGCTGTAGTTACATCCTAAGGTTTTAAAAACTGAGCTTAAATAAATGATTAGCGGTAATAAAAGACGAGGGAGGTCAACAGGGATCACTGACTGTTTTAGGAGCTTTTTGAAATCAAATAGAAGAAAATACAAAACATTAAACATGTTAACAACACAAAAGCCATATTAAACGCAGACTACTTTAGACCCGGAAGTAGGATTCGTCGCGTCATCACTGAACAACCGGATAGAAAACAACAACATGTTCTGGGCTTCGAAGGTTTTACATATTCTTCATTCTGAATTAGATCAAGATTACCTTCCCTTTGAGCCACTTAAGCTCTCCTAAGATTACTTTACAGTCAGTTGACTCGGCCTTCAACACGCTGAAACAATGCTTTGCTCCTGCTCCAATCCTTTGACAGTATGCGAAATACTGGGGTGGCTGTAGCTCAGGTGGTAGAGCAGCTACTAACCGGAAGGTTGGCAGTTCGATCCCAGGCTCTCCACCAGTCTGCACGTCAGGTACTGACCCCATGTTGCTCTCCGATGCGTTCATCGGAGTGTGAATGTGTGTATGAATGTTAGACAATAAGCACTAAACAGTTTGAAAAGTATGGGCGTCAATGGGCCCAGTTGCGTAAAGCGCTTTGAGTGCTCAGGTAGAGTAGAAAAAGCGCTATATAAGAACCAGTCCATTTACCAAAATGCCTCAATGCTCATCAGGCCAGGTGGGCTCTCTCCTTCATTCGGGTTAATTTTACTGTAATTTATAAACAATGGTCACGCAGCGTTAAGCTTGACACCTTATCTCGACAGAGTCTACCAAGGAGGAGACCAATTGTTACCGAAGCCCTCATTTAGGAGATTGACTCACTAATCTCGGATGCCCAGTGGGAGGAGCCGAACATGAGGAATGGACCTTTGTACGGTCCCTCAGGAGTCAGAGCTAAGGTAATACACTGGGTACAACTGCCAAATTTACCTGGTAACCCAGAAAGAAGCACACAATCACATTTTTGCAAAACCTGTTTTGATGTTTTGGTGACCATCCCTAACCAGAATGTCCAAGAGTAAGTCTCTGCCTGCTCCATCTGTGCTCAGAACAAAACCTCCTCTCCTCCAGCTGTCCTGCTAAGAATCCCGCCCATGCCAGGTCCACCGTGGTCATATGCACTGGATTACCTCCCTCCTCAGGTAACACAGTAATTGTGACAATTGTAGGTTGTGTTTTGTTAAGAAATAAATATATTTTTTAATGCTTATCTGCTGATTAGATTGTTTTATGAGAGGCCCAGACTTGACTAGTGCACAGGCATATTAATAAATCAGACACAGAAAAGAGGAACTTGTACCATATAAGGAATGTTTGTATCGAAACTGTGTGACGTGTAAAATACCAAAATAACACCTATATGTGAGACGTTCTTAGAGTCTAATGTTAGAGTTTCTGCAGCTGGCTTTTGGGGCTGTGCAGGGCTCTCTCTTCCGGAAGATGATTGAATAAAAAAGAAATATAAATGTTTTGACCACTATGAGTCAGCTTTTCTCTGTTCTGTTACGGGGATCAAAGAATCGGGTTTTAATAGTTTCTAAAGCAGCTCATTTTTGTGGCCTTGCCCAAGTTTCTACCCTCTGCCATAGAAACTGCCCAACTCCTTGGACCATGTTTTCCAGCTCTGTGGCATCCCACCATAGAGTCTTCGACCGTGGACCCCAGTTCACTCCCTGGGTATTGACGGAGTTCTGTGCTGAACTTAGGGCCCGGGTCAGTTTGTCTTCAGGTTTCCAACCGCAGACAAATGTCCAAACTGAGCATGACAGTCAAGAACTAGTTACTCCATAACTTGAAGTACGTATGCAAGCACCGTAAACTTTGCGAACTGGAAGGGGTAACATTCAGAAGGGTGCCTGGACTTGCCATTCTCATTTTAAAAGTGTTGTGAGAATTTCATTAGGGTGGGGGGAGGCTCCCATTAAGGTGGGGGTAGTGTCATGGTCGCTCTGTAAGCAGTTTCTTAAAGACTTGGACAATTTTCACATCACTGATTTGATTTTTAAGAGAGTCTGCACAAGTCCTGCTTCCACCCAGAGATATAAGGCATACACAAGAATATGGAGAAAGCATTAGAAAGAAGTCAAAGACACTCTAGGAGACAGTCTAACTGTAGAAAACCTGTAAATGTCTACGATGTTAGGCAGGACATCATCGAGCTATTTCTGTCCAATGCAAACTGAACTTTGTGTCATATTAATATAATACCAGGTACATGAACTATTTCAACTTGATCATAATTTGAATACATTTACTCAGCTTTGACATTTGTGAGTTAAGAACTTTTCGTTTTTCCAAAGAACCATTCACAAAAATATTCCCAGCTCTTACCTAAAGGAAGCTCCTACAGGAAGAATAATCTCTGTGAAAATGATGAGCAGTCTGTTAGTTAGAGCTGAATGCATTAGTCTACAATAATTTTAATACTAGGACAACTATTACTTGTCAAATTATCATTATATAATTGTCATTTTGGATATCTCAGACTTGTACAAACTAATAAAAACATCCCAGTTACTCATCAAAGTGAAACGGTTCTTCCATCGAGCCTACACATTCTAACGTCCCACTGCACTCTTCCTCTCATTTTCCTGATGACACCATGTGAGGAAAACACAGTTCTGGTACTAAGCCGTCTTTATCTTTCTAAAACCTCTAAGCTGTTTCTTCTGAAATCTTTACATGTTAAGCCGATAAGTCGGGTAAAACAATAAATAGCATCATCTCGGTGTTTGCTGGGAATCACGCCTTTTATCTGACTGCAGATTAGGTTCATTTGCTCCACCAGCGGCGCTTCAGCTACCAGGATTAAAACCAAGGCCTTGTCATCCCCACGTCAACATGGCACTAGGCAGTACCTTGAAAAAGATTAAGCTGCGATTAGACAAATCAGACACAATGACCCTACTGTCAACTCAAGACATCCCGCCAGCTGGTAGACAGACGAACTATAACAGCTGTAACAATGGAAACGTTACACTCCTGTGCGTAATGTCTGTTAGTGCTGTGTTCTGAAGACCTCTCACAAGTGGTGGGGCTCATTTCCAAGGGAGACGAGTCTACGTACAGAGACGAGGTGGAGCAGCTGACGTCATGGTGTAAGGCCAATAACCTCCTCCTCAACACTTCAAAAACCAAAGAACTCATAATAGACTTCAGAAGGAAAAAGGCAGAGATCCAACCACTATTCATAAATGGGGACTGTGTAGAAAGGGTGGCAAGCTTCCGCTTCCTGGGAGTCAATATAGAGGAGAACCTTTCCTGGAGTGTGAACACCTCCGAGCTGCTGAAAAAGGCCCAACAGAGACTGTACTTCCTGAGAATTCTCAGGAGGAATAACATCACACAGAGACTGCTGGTGTCCTTCTACAGAGCCACCATTGAGAGTGTTCTAACTTACTGCATATGTATTTGGTACACTAGCTGCACAGGGGCTCAGAGGAAAGCACTCCAAGGGATCATTAACACCGCCCAAAAGATCACTGGCTGCCCTCTCCCCACACTGGAAGTTCTACACAACGCCCACTGTTTTAAAAAGGCCCAAAACATCATAAAAGACACCTCACATCCTGGCCACTCCCTGTTTGAACTGTTGCCCTCAGGCAGACGGTACAGGGCAATCAGAGCAAGGACTAATAGACTCAAACACAGCTGTTATCCAACTGCAATAACACATCTGAATACTACAAAAAAATGTCCATCACGCCACTCTTGTGTTAATCTATGCACGGTCTGAAGCATGTGTGTGGGAATGTATGTGAATGTTTTACTGTTATATCTTATTAGTATTTTAAGTATTCTATCTATTTTATTTATTGAATTTTATTGTTTTATTTATATTTTGATATTGCTAGGGATGATGCAATGATCGGGGACCATTCTTAATTTCGTTGTTCTCATGACAATGACAATAAAGTTTCTGATTCTGATTCTGATTCTGACAAAGAAAAGTTTGTGGTTTGTTGGACTCATAAAGGCAAAGAGACTGCAGACAGAGAGAGTTCAAAGATGCTAATGTATTTTTAACAAAGCATAAATAAGATCCGCCACGTGTGCTCGACAAGCTGAAATCCTGCTTTTGTATTCCAGCGTTGTTGATGATGCTTTTGCTCACACGTTCTTCATTTTCTGGTGGAGCTAACAGGCATCACAGGCACTTTGTCCTGTGGAATACCAAAATACCAAAACTCCACTGTGTGTGGATTATTGATGCTGTCATGTGTTCCCTGAAGCTTTAGGCAGAACATTGGTAACCTGTAGCTCCTCTATGCTGTAAATGGATTTCACAGTTCCCCACGGAGATATGAGGGAAGCCTAGGTAGAAGCCATGGGGGCGCGCATTTAGAAAAATCACAGCTTCGATTTCTGAGGATCCAAACAGCAAACACAGGTACACTCAGAGCACTGCAGACGAGACTGGAATACAAGTCAGCGAATCCTCAGCGTCTCAACTAGCTCAAAGCAAAAGTTCTTCAGAATATAAAAACAAAGCATCGGACTCCCCGAGGCACCAAAGAAAAGTCTCGTGAGCTCCTCCAAAGTCAAGGTTAATAAAAAAACTAAACCCTTCCTGTAAAAATCATGCTCAGTGAGAAAACACATTCATTTTTATTGCACTCTTACTCGTCAGAAATGTGCGGCTCTCTGTGCTGACTAAGGAGATAACGTGCTGCCTCAACCAGTGAAACATAATTATCAGGAAATCCCTCCTCACTATTAGGAAGGAACTGATGTCTTTGGATATGTTCAGAGGCCATTTCATTTACATAAAACATGAAAACCGCATTTCAGTACTAATTGGATCAATACTGCCATGTGACCAGCAGTGGCCCGCCTCCTCTCTCCACCCCATCACCAGCAGTAACCCCCCAATCAGCTTTAATTTCATGTCTCGCTCTCGCTGCCCAGCACACGTGCTGTGGTCATATGTAATGGGGGGACATTAGTACAGCTGCAGATACCATGAAGTGTCATTGTAGAACAAGAATTTAATTAGATTACTCACTTCACATGTGCCATCCACTCAGGAGGCGACAGGTGACCCCTGTGCTGCTTCATTACTGTGAGGCTGTGAAATAAACTTGGACAAACTAAATAGTTTCATTTGTAAAGTCCAGTAAGACGAGGGAAAGTCGTCAGCTTGGTCAACACCCACAACGACCACAAGCACATGCACACTAGAATTAGCAAACAATGAACTCTGGCCAAATTAAACCCAAACAATATGTGTGCTGAGTATGAGAAATTATAAACACTGATCATAATCATTTCATATAATCATCTGTTTCTTCCATCCATCCATCCATTCGCTTCCGCTTATCCTTTTCAGGGTCGCGGGGGGCGCTGGAGCCTATCCCAGCTGTCATAGGGCGAGAGGCAGGGTACACCCTGGACAGGTCGCCAGTCTGTCGCAGGGCCAACACACAGGGACAGACAACCATTCACACTCACATTCACTCCTAGTGACAATTTGGATTATCCAATTAACCTATCCCCACAAGCTGCATGTCTTTGGACGGTGGGAGGAAGCCGGAGTACCCGGAGGGAACCCACGCAGACACGGGGAGAACATGCAAACTCCACACAGAAAGACCCCGGCCTGATGGTGGAATTGAACTCAGGACCTTCTTGCTGTCCGGCAACGGTGCTAACCACCGTGCCACCGTGCTGCCTCTGCCATCTGTTTCTTCATTGTACTCAAATACGTTTGTTGCTCAGGTAAGAAATCAGCAGAGAAATGAGCAGAGAGCTGTGGGGTCAGAGGGTCGGAGAGGTCCATGCTTCCCCTCCTTCACCTCGAAACACTTTGCTTCCAAGGAGCCAGACTTTCTTTTCATTTCAATCAGTCTTCATCTTCAGTTCAATCCTTGCATCTAAGGAGCTTGGAAAGAAAAGCGTCTGGACTTCTTTAAGTTGCTTGAAGACGTTTCACCTCTCATCAAAGAAGCTTCTTCATAAATGCACAACATAGAGGAGCCAACTCAACGGGACAAGACTCAGCAGTTCATCTGCATCTAAAGGTCAAAGGTCACTCTTTTGATGATGCCAGTGTTCACATTTTGGACAGAGAGACAGATGGTTTGAACAGCCATCTTACGACACCAACTCTCTGCCATCTATAATCCAGTTTTGAGATCCTTCCCAGACGCCTTAACGCCCACTCACATCCTGGGCCTTCTGACCTCAGGAAATCACATGATAGGGTGGGGCCAGGTTTCACAATGAGCTCACCTGAAACCCTGGCTGATTGTGACCCACACCCGTTTTCACACCTTGGCTCGTGTGATTAGGTAGAGGATCATTAGGGGGTCCATGACCCTCTCGGTGGGGGGTTACTCCCACAGGGCTTAAATCTGGGACTCTCCACCATTTGACCTCAGAACTGAAGAAGCTTCAGAGGTGAAACATCTTCAAGCAACTTAAAGAAGTCCAGATGCTTTTCTTTCCAAGCTCCTTAGACTACGATGACCTGGATGACTGAGAACCTTCACAGACATCGGGTACCTGAGCATTTTCAGATGAATGTTTTTTGCTTGTGAAGCATTTTGAAGCTTTTTTTTAAAAAGTCAAAAAAAGAAACGAGGTGATTATGATACCTTATTGAATATTAGTTGAACAGGTGCCTGAATTTCATTTCCATAGAAAATGATAGATAAGGAGCATTAGCGGTGCTGTCATGATGGATGCGGTGTGCTCCAGCTGCTGATGCTGCACAAGATAAGATTGTGAATGTAAGATAGCACTCCATGCATCACTGTGCAGAGGATCATTATTCAAAACCTTATCAAACCAGGGAAGGGCGATGATTTGGAAGCCAGAGGTTCACTTGAACATAGAAACAGATTTTAGTAACAGCTGTCTGCCAGAGTGGGGAACAGAACCAGATGAAGTGGACTTTCCTAAAAGCAGTGCTGGAAACACTGGACTGTACTGGGAAGGTTAACCTTTACTCGTGTTTTAATGCATGGCGCTCTAAATTCAATCGTTAGTGAAAGACCTGCTACGTATTCCCCAGGATGAGGTTAAACATGGAACAAGCACAAACTGATGTTGTGTTATTCTGCGTTGTCTATCCAGGTACCCTATAGCGCTTTACTAGCCCATAAGGACCCCAAAGTGCTTTACACATTCAGTCATCCACCCAGTCACACACACATCCACACACTGGTGATGGCAGCTACATTGTAGCCACAGCCACCCTGGGCCGCACTGACAGAGGCGAGGCTGCCGGACACTGGCGCCACCGGGCCCTCTGACCACCACCAGTAGGCAACGGGTGAAGTGTCTTGCCAAAGGACACAACGACAGAGACTGTCTGAGCTGGGGCTCGAACCGGCAACCTTCCGATTACAAGGCGAACTCCCAACTCGAGCCACGATCGCATCACTCTGCAGCCCTCGCTCACATTTCAGTTCTGGTTTTTCATACAGCACCAAATCACATTTGTGACCTGCAATACAAACCTATTTAGGAGCAGCGTATGAATAACAGCTCTGACAACATTAAACCCACACAGCTGAAGTTTTAAACAAAAACACTGAGAACGCGACGGCAGCAGTGATGATGACGCTGGCCTACACACCACAAAGAGGCGGAGCCTCAGGTTGAATAAAAGGAAACGTGCTTCTATCGTCCAAAACAGCAAAGTTGTTCCTGTGATCACCATTAAAATCGTTACTGGGAAAAAGCTAACAGGAGTCCATCAAAGCACCTGATCCACAAACGCCGATGTGAAGAAAACTCTGTAGCTGCTCCGTCCACCACCGTTTGTTTTACACAGAGAAAGATCTACAGTTTACCTGAGGGGCTGAATTATTAATAATACTAACTAACGTGTACACCAAAGAACTGGGCTAACCTCAGAATGCTGATGTGCTGGCTTTGCTTCACTGCAGCCGCCACTAAAGGCTGTCAAGGCTTAGAGCCACAAACTCACTCATTCACTTGCACACTTAAATATGCAGACACACACACGCACATGAATACACACCAAATCTTTGTCATCCAGGACATAAAACACAGTCACACTTCTATTTGTCTCCTATTAATGTCAGAAAGCTTCTAAAAGAACAGAATATAGGGAGTTTTATTTTATTCCTTAGTTCAATTCAATCTTATTTTTTATACAGCACCAAATCACAACAAAAGTCGCCTCAAGGCGCTTTAGTTCCATGTTTAGGTGGTTTAGGTTCAACCTGATTTTGTTTGACATTACTATGCTGAGATCATTTATTACTTATTTTTATGTATTTAAGAAATATTTTTCTTTAAAAAGATCAATTTTAATGTCACATCTGAATTCGTCTTTTTTTGACAGATTCAGTTGGATGATTAAAACACTGCAGTTTATGAAATGGTAACCAATGAGCAGGACATTTACAAAGACCTTTGTTGTTTTCTCTGTTGAATATTTATTATGGCTTATTAATAAGACAAAAGAATTTCCTATCCAATTAATTACTAAACTGCTAAAATACTCAGTTACTAAAATAATCAATAACTGCATCCTTAATTATCTTAATTTCATAATTTTACACCACACATGGATTTAGTTATGCCCATAAATATGTGGACAGAGAAAACTTTTTCTCTCATTTTGGTTCTGTACATTAACACAATGAATTTTTGTCATGCATTTTGACACCCCACATTTACTTTTGTAGTCTTGCTGACTACTCACAGTGCATACACTACGATCCATGATCAGATACCCGGCAATGAGTCTCCAGTATGAAGAACTGGACAGCACCATGACCTGGGAGGATGCACGCTTACTGGCTAAAGAAGCTATAGCACTCCAAAATACAGCAGGTAATCATCCAGACTGGATAACATGGAGCAGGAAAATCCTGGTCATGAAGGATCAACACTATTAAACTGCTACCTGCTTCTCAACAACATGAAAGCTCCTGTTAGGCATCGTAACAACCAAGCTGAGCAGGCCTATACCAGGACTATAAGACCAGTCAGATCAACCAGACCAGACAGCAGGAAAGCCCATACATGGATACTGGTGTGGGGCTTTTCCTGTTGTACAGGGCTATTAGTGCACGGATAACACTCATTAGGAACTCAGTGGGACTGTGGAAGACAACAATAGAGGTCAACTTGAAGTCTCCATAAAGTGCAGAGTCTACCAGGTTGATGGACGGTCCCTGCTGCTGTTCTGCACAGGCCTCAATCCCACTGGACTGGAAGTAGTACATATGTAAAGCGGAGGGAGTTGCAGTGACGCGCAACCCCCCCTGGCTTCTGCTTCGCGGCTGCTGAGTGAGCCCTCATCTGGGACTCTCCTCAGCTCTTTCTGGGACAGTGGCGCAGCTGCCCCTCTGTTGGTCTTCCTTGGTCTCTTGTGTTCTGGGGGCCTCTGGATGTCTGGAGTTTTGATCTCCTCCATACCTGCTTCATGCCCTGGAGGACGGGGCTGTGGCCCCCCCACACCCTCTAGCAGATCATTACATGAAGGAACCTTTTAAAAAAACAAAAAACAAGCGCGTCCATGCTCACAGGTGTACACACGGGTGATCACAAACTACACCCTTTTTGGCTCCTACCTCAAAGCACACTGTGTTCTGTTGATCTTATGTGCTGCACAATAATGTTTAATATTTAGTATTTACTGTCATATTCCCATATATCATTGTGATGTTGTTTATTCTATTACTCTTGTTCTCTTCTGCTTGCTTTCTTTTTTCTTTCTCAACAGGTGATCCAGGTGATTGATAGATGCATTTTTTTTCTCTGCCCGTTCTGTTGGTTTTTGTCTTTTGCCCTTCTCCCCCGTCCCTCTTCTCAGCTGTTTCTCTTTCCCTCTCTCTTTCTCCCCTTCTTTCCCCCAGTCAAGTCTGTCTCGTATTCAGCAAGTGAAAATAAAATAAACAATAAAAGGTGAATCAAATGGACCATTACGGCAAGGCTGGGATGGTCAATTTGGTAAAGTAAATCCGTTGGGCATCTTTGTTTGCCTTTAGACAACAATTCTGATGCAAAAGAGCCAAACGGGACAGGCAAAAAAAAAAAGAAAAAAAAAGAGTGGAGGGAATTAAGTCACCTGCTGTATATGGATAACACCGAGCTGTGCCCCAGGAGTGTGTGAGACATGGATTCATTTATCCTTGCTACCAGGATCTTCAGCGAGTGATTTAGCTGTCACTTTTATGATGAAATAGGAACAACGTTGTGTTTGTATGCGCTCTCTGTTTACTCAAATGACTGTCAGAACTAATGTGGTTTTGGGGCTCAGTCTTGCCATTTCCAGCAGATCCAATGAGAAATGATTGAATGTCTGCAGAAGAGGTTAGACTGCAGTTATTAGACATTTGTGGTGACAGTACACTCGAACCCCTGGGCTTATTTTAAACCTTCTTCATTTAGTGCAGCTAAACAACGAGCCACATATCTGACCTTCACCTGAACCTAAATAAACAGGTTTGACAAGTGTTTGCACAAGTGTGGGTTTATGTGTTTGTGCTACTGGCAAAAACCAAAATGTAATACATATTTCTCACGTTTACTGCTTTGTCTCTCACTCTCTCTGCTTGCTGACATCCCCTGTATTGCCTCTGCTCCATTTCTCTGTGTAGAGTTGTTAATAACAACCTTGCATCTGACAGCATGACACACACACACGCACACACGGTCTCCACTACTGCCAGTTGCTATTTTACGCACCATAAACATTTGATTATTTCATTTATCGTCAGAGCTGGAGAATACACAAATACGTTCATGCAGAACACACATAATCACACAAACACAAGAGCACTGACATCGACAGCACTGAAGCACACATACACACAGAAATGCATATCTGTAGTAATACTGTGACACAGGGTTGGACACGTTATCACACTATTTCTCTCCTACACACACACACACAGACACACAAAGAGAACTCCTGTGTCGGCTGTCACTGCGCTGGGATGAGAAAATCAAGAAGCCACAACTGACAGAAGGAATCTGCCTACATGTTGCTTTAATATCACTTTTACAGAGAAGACACACATACACACAAAAATTGAGAATATCCATTAATCATTAATGGATTCCTATTGTCAACAACATAATCTAAAAAAAATATATATATTTCACAACATTCAGTGTGTTGTGTACACTTAAAAATAGCATGTAACAAAACAACAACAAGGAAAGAACCAGATATGTTAGGCTGGTTCTTCCAGCACACAAAGGAGAGGGCAATGGCTGAGGTGTTCCTGTGTTCATCAGTGGAATTAATGGATTACTGATTAGTATTATGATCTGGCACAGGAGATTTCCCCTGCGCTCTGTTGGGTTCCAACAGGTAGAGAGAGAGGCAAGCGAATGAGTACTGATTTGACAACATTAGTTCAGTTCAGTTCATTTTTATTTCAAACATTTCAAACATGTGCCTTCACAATCATTACAAAATATCATTCCATTATTTGTTTGAAAAGGAGTAGGCTGAAGTATTTACTTATTTGTCCCTACCCCCTCAAGTTTTACCTCTCATTCATTTAATTTTTTTTTTGTCTTAAATTAAACAAACAACATATGAAACATATGAAAGATATGAAGTAAAACAAAACATAACATACATAAATCAAAAACAAGAAATTAGCAAGCCCCACCACAGTATAGTTTCTTTCATATGAAAAATACAGAATGTGTATATTTGCAGATACACAAGTTATGGAAAAACAACAAACCAAAACAAAACAAAACAACCAAAAAAGAACCGCAACACCATTACCAGCAACATTACCGTCCTGGGTTAACCCCGTTTTCTTCATTCTTATACTTATTTAAAATTAGGTTTTTATATTTTACTTTAAACTGTTTTATGTTTTGACTGTCTTTTATTTCTTCTGTTAGACTGTTCCATAATTTAACTCCTGAAATTGAGATTGACATAGTTCTTAAAGTTGTTCTAGCACTTTGTATTTTTAAATTCCATCTCCCTCTTAAGTTATACCCACCTTCTCTTTCTATGAACAATTTACAGATTTCTTTGGGAAGCAATTTATTTCTGACTTTATACATTATCTGCACTGTTTTAAGCTTCACCAAGTCTTGGAATTTGATAGCTTGCATTTTGACAAAGAGTGCATTTGTATGGTCCCTGTACCCTACATTATTTATTAATCTAATGGCCCTTTTCTGTATTATAGGTATTGTTTGTGTGTTACTTTTGTATGTGTTTCCCCAGACCTCTACACAGTAGCTCATATATGGCAGTAGTAAAGCACAGTATAAAATGTGCAGTGCTTTCTGATCCAACATATGCTTTGCTTTTCCCAGGACGGCAATGCCCCGTGCCAATTTCCCCCGAACATAAGTAATGTGTGGCTTCCAACAGAGCTTGTGGTCAATGATCACCCCAAGAAATTTTATTTCATTTACTCTTTCTAAATATACATTGTCAACACATATTTCTACTTCGATGTTTTTCTTTTGGTTTCCAAACAACATAAATTTGGTTTTATCGAGATTCAATGATAATTTATTTATATCAAACCACTTCTTTAATATCGTTAATTCCTGTGTGATCATTTCCAAAACCTGTGGCAACTCCACACCTGAACACAGTATATTTGTGTCATCTGCAAATATTACAAACTTTAAAATCTCCGATACTCTGCAGATATCATTTAAGTACATAATAAACATTTTTGGACCCAGTACTGAACCTTGAGGTACTCCACAAGCTATATCCATCAAATTAGATTTATATTCATTTATTTGTACATATTGTTGCCTATTCCCTACATAGCTTTTTAACCATTCCAAAACCACTCCCCTAAACCTGTACTTTTCCAGTTTTTTTAATAGAATTTCATGATTAACAGTATCAAACGCCTTCTTTAGATCTAAGAAAACGCCGAGCGCATACCTCTTATTATCCATACATTCCGTTATCTTTTCCATTAAATCTATCAGTGCCAAAGCTGTTGATCTGTTGCTTCTGAACCCATACTGACTATCTGTCATTAATTCATATTTTTCCACAAAACTGTCAAATCTTTTTATGAAGAGTTTTTCCAGTATCTTAGAGAACTGGGAGAGTATTGACACTGGTCTATAGTTTGTAAAATGATGTCTTTCATTTTCTGCAGTACTACGACCCTGCGGCCACACCAGTGGGTGGATGGGAGTCATCTATCTCATATCAAAAGCTCTGAGAGTTTAAGGAAGGTAGAAAATCACTACAAACCTCCATGTAGAGCAGACACGCAAAGACAGACCTGCAGACTTTTGCATGCGCCGTCCAGATTCCCCAAGTGAATGAAAAACATGATGCAAGTCAAATAAACTACTTTTCCATGGATAGAAATATGAATTTCATTGGTTAAGAACTTTATTTGTTGGTAAAATAAATTATTGTCTGAAAACAGACAGACACAGAAATAAATGACTGTGTTCACAGGACTAGGACAACCATGTGGGCCAGCATGGCTCACAGAGGCTGATGTCACCCTTTGGTTTATGATGTACCATCGTGGAGCATTTCTGACATAGCCATCTTGGCTACACACACACACACACACACACACGCGCGCGCGCACACACACACACACACACACACACACACACACACACACACACACACACACACACACACTGTGATAACCCTCAGCTCTACTTCCCCCACTGTGTCTCTCTCACTTTCATCTGTCAGAAACACCGAGGTTGACTGGGGGTGAGCCAGTGGATGAAGATGAGTAACTGGAAGAAGATGATCGGGATGGAGAAGTTAAAACGTGGATGAGGCTGATAGCAAATCAGCCTTCTGCATATAACAGGCCAGGGCTCCAATGACACTCTTATTAGACTGAGAGGAATTAGAATTAAAGTGATGGACACAGAAAAGTACCGTATTTCCCGGACTACAAAGCGCACCCGAATATTAGCCGCACAAGCTAAAATCAGGGGAAAATCCTGTTTTGTACATACATTAGCCGCACCTGACTAAAGGCCGCAGGTGTTTCAATGTTGACTTATCATATGTAAGAGAATATGCACAAAGGGAATTGTCAGGAAAGAGATGGCTGTTTGGAGACACACCCCTTTTATTAATATTTTGAAAAACAAGTTATGGGTACATATTTGCATAACCTTTTAGGTATATGTACAAGTAGCGGTAATTACAAGTAGGAAACATGTACTGTGCTTCATAAATGAGTAACAAATGTAGTACATAACAATAACCTACAGCACACCAGAAAAATAGATTCGGACTACCTTTTAGGCTCAGGTGCAGCGACACGGCTTTAACAAGAAGAAAAGTCAGTCATTCACCACCATCTTCCTGCCCACTAAAACCACCAAAGTCCTCTTCTCCAGTGTCGGATACAAACAGGCTCAGGATGGCTTCGTCATCCACTCTCAGCTTCTTTCCTTCGTTGTCACTTTCAAAACCAAAGAAATCCTCGTTGTCAGTGTCGAACACCCTCAGAAGGGCCGTGGCGGTGTCCTCCTCTCCATCATGCAGCATTCAGCCCTTCGAAATCCGTTGGTGATCGTGGATGTTTTCACACTTTTCCACGCTGTCAGATTCCACCGGTGGAGTTGAGCATAACTTGCTTTTCGCAAGTTTATCGCCACTCGTCATCCACGACTCCCGCTGAACGCTACTTTGAAGTTTGTTTTTCGCGCTACTTGTACGGCACTATGTTGTCTGGCGGATGGACACGTGACCAACACACCACTCTTGAACCCCGATACTGTGTGTCTGATCACATGCCCTTCCGCCAGGCAACGTAGTGCCGTACAACAGCGGAACAAACAAAACAAATCGTCTTACGATATGACAAAAATCATGGACAATCCATAGAAAAGCCGCACCTGACTAAAAGCCGCAGGGTTCAAAGCTTGTGGAAAAAGTAGCGGCTTATAGCCCGACAATTACGGTAATAAATACATTATATGAAGAAGGACAGAGAGAAAGGAAGCAAATGTTAAAACATTTGCTTTGTTTCAGCATGAAATATTCTGACTGTGATCAAACACTTCTCGTCCTTTGAAGACATGAAGACATCTAAATGACCTTCACCTCTTTTCTCCGCACAGAGACATAATGTTTGGAGAGCCAAAACTTTGTTTCCAACTCCTTGCGTTTATGAATTGGATGGTGTGTATGAATGATCTGGGGCTCAGGAGGTAGAGCAGATCAGAAGGTTGGTGTTTGGATCCCTGGCTGCTCAGGTCTGCAGGCCAAATACCCTTGGGAAAGATACTAACCCCAAATTGCTCTCTAATGCATCTATTGGAGTGTGAATGTTAAACACAAAACATTCAGTAGAGGGAAAAAAGTGTTTGAATGAGGCATGTTAGGTAGAGAAGCAAAGCCTGACATAGCAACCAATCCATTTACTATTTTGTATGAAACTGCCTCATCCTGAACATGAAATAAACAAAACAACATATGCTGAGTCCCTCAATGTCTGACATCTGACTTTGTCAACAAAGTTTTCACCCTTTCCATCTCTGCTCCAGCTCACTGTCTCTCTGTAGTGGCATCAGTCTCCATGGCTCACCCTAAGCCTCATGGTTGTCTCTCTTCCTTCTATATCCCATCCACCCCCTCTCCCCTCCTGTCTCTGCCATCATCTAATGCCGACCTCTTTTCACCAGCTAATACCACTTCACCGTTTTTTACCCTCCTCCTCTTCCCTCCCCAGGGACTCACATTCAATTGTGCTATCTACCCACAGCAGGTCTGTCAAAACCCCCACCACTGAGCGAGGCAAATCAGTCTGGAGTGTGGAATCGGGAGGTTGAGGCTGAGCACAGCGAGGAAGAAAGACGGCGATGGATAGAAAAAGCCAGATGGAAAAAAAGCAAAGGTGGATGGAAAGGGTAAAATGTTACGGAGTAGAAAGTAAGAAGAAGAAATGCAGGGAAAAGAGGGAGAAGTAGCAAATGATTATTCATTCAAGTCAGCTCGGTTCCTCCACATTTATCCCTCCTCTCCTCCTTTCCCATGGCTCTCTCTCTGGCCTGGTTTGGATTAATATAAGCTGTCTATTGTATGTCTCTCTCTCTGAACCACCAAATCAGTTCCTCTCAGTCCATCATTTACAACATGTGGCCTGCTTTCAACAGTGGCAGCAGCAAAGATCAAAAGGCATGAACGCTGTTACTTGTACTGAGTGTCACTGATGTACAACAGCACTCTTCATGCACTGCTCCCACTCCACTGTGACGAACTACACTTGTCTCCAGGAAAAACGTAACTGATCTGAAGAAGGATGAGGAGTTGAGTTCCCTTTCCTTGGTGTCGTCTGTGTGCCCACCCTACCGTCCCCTGTATGTAGTTGGTCCCAGTGTTGGGGAGTAACCATCATCACAAAATATAACAGTGTGCATTCCTGGCACCGTGTTGCCATTTGCTTTTATCTACTAAAATACGCCGTCGAACCTAAAATGAGGATTTGGCCCAGCTATTGGAAAATGATGTGTGTTACTACTTAATGGATTTATAGGTTTCTGGCACCATTTTGGAGGCATACAGTGAAGCTGAGCTGGGTTAGAAGAATTACAAAAAGATCCAGTGACAGCATGGCTGCTGTGAGCCATGCATGGGTAGACGAAGATGGCAGAGAGGGAGTCGGTCAAATTCCTTTACCCCTGCCTTTTGTTCCTGAAGACAACACTGTAGTGTGAAATCCAAATTGTTTTATCATTTCAGCAGAGAGATGTTTCATCTCTCTTAATCGAGACACAGCAGTCTGTGCCTGCATGCACAAATGAAATTCATAAAGCCAGAGGGAAGTTATAAAATAAAGTAAACAGGAAGTTTCAGAACTTAAAAATGAGTGATGATTCCCTGCAAAGAAAAATTTGTTCTGTGGTGATGCATCCTATTACTTTGATCAAAGGTACAGTAGCTGGTAGGCATGTTCATGCTGTGTGCAAGTCAGAGGCATCTGAAGATTTATGGCTGTGCAATGTTTTCACAGTTAAAATCTTCAGTGTGGCGTTGACTGTTTGTGTGCGTTAGACTGGACACACTGCACGTATTGGCCTGGACATTTGCAGTGGGAAACTTAAATTGTCAGCCCTCTCTAATGTCCCTGAATGCCCACTAGAACACTGTATTTTCTTTAACAGGTGTTGTGGTCACACCTGAAACCGGACACACTGTGCTACTGTACATGAGAAGAAGTAAAAAACAGAGAAGAGACTGATTTGGGGCAGCTGAGGCACAGGTGGTAAAGCAGCCAGTGTACCAAAAGGAGGGCTCTCCTCATGTCGAGACATCTTTGAGCAGGACGTGCGTGTGATTTGGTGAATGAGAGTAGAAAGCACTTTGAATCCTCACCAAGTATAAAGGTGATAAATAAGGAAATAGATTTAACTAACAGGGTATAAACACTTGTTTTGTTCAGAAGGTGTTGCACTGTAAGAGCTGCAGTTCATGATTAAATGCAAGTGTACAAAATCTCATGAGGGGACTCCTTGATAGCAAGTTGATGGATGCATAAAAACTTTAGCTACTGATGTTGTAATCTTCCAACTTTAACTTTTAAAATCCATAGTATTTTATCCACAGTAGCGTTCTCCTTCATCGTCTCTAATGTGCTCATGTGTTCACTAAGAAAGCCTGTTTAAAGAAGCAACTTGTTAGACATTAAAAGTACCTATTAGGTCCTTTTTGTCAGGGGGTCGCACTAACTTTCATGCAGTACAGTAAGCAAACAGCTGCACATTAAACAACCAAAGAGAAAGATGTGTTGAAGTTCACAAATGTTATTAAACATGACAGATTATTACAAATAAACCTGGATCATTATTCAGATGCTCACACTGAGCCCACATATGCTCTCTCTGCACACTCTGGCTTCCTTTCACAGTCCAAAGACACGCATGTTAGCTTAGCTGATGACTCTAAACTGACTGTGTGTGTGAACGCAAGCATGAATAGTTGTGTGATTCTGTGTTAGCACTGCAACAGACTGGTGGCCCATGCAGGGTATGCAACACCTCTCACCCTGTGACAGCTGGGGCTGGCTACAGCCCACCTACGACCCTGAATTAGCAGGGACAACAACATGATCAACTACTGGTTAATTTACCTGCTCTTATTTTGAAAGTCCCTCCACAATTAGTAAACACTGGCTCCTCCTGTCTCCTGTTTTCCTGCTAGGAAGCTCTTTGGGCCACTGTTGTCAGACTCATTTCCACCATCTTGGACTGCAGTTGGTGATGGTGCTGCTGTATCTGCTCTGATCTGGAGGATCACTCGAACAAGAACCTGAAGCTGGTTGAGAAGTAAGTAAGAACTCTTGTCACATGCAATAGCACCCTGCTGAATCAGCAGCTGGTTTACCTTTTAGGACATCAGAGGCTGTTATGTGGCTCTTGGATGCTATTTTATACATATTTGCATCGAGTTATTTGTGGTTTAACTCATTGTTACTTTTTAAAATTAAGAACCATCTAGTGAAAAACTGTGTTTAACGTACTAACCTCCAAGCTGGAGCTTCCCATCATATGTTTGTGAAAGCATCTTCTTTAACCCAAAGCCTCACCGAGACGTTTTGTTACCTAAGCAACATTGTTGCCTAGCAGATTGCCCAGAAACCCAGCAGAAGCCGGTTCACCAAACCACCAAATTTTGAATGTATCGTTTTTGATTGTGGTCAAAAGTCTTTGAACAAGGAGTAACAATGTAAAACATTCTGCTACATTCCAAATCTTATTTAAATAAAAAAGTATCTAATATACTTAAAGATGAAGAATGGCCCTATTTTATAATCATACCTCCTATTTTAGTTAGATGATTATTGATTAAACAATGTGTTCATCATCTTAATGTTGATGTTCAAAGCAATTTCCCCAAAAAGCCCACAGAGCACAAATTTCCACCAAGGCAGCTCCCTCTCTGTGAGGTATTTCCTTTTATGGGTATATTATTAGTATTAGTAGTATGTCATTATTTTCTATATAATATTTTTGTTTTATTTGTTTTTTTACTTTGAGAAGTTTTTAATGCAGTAAAAGCAAGTGTAGGCTAGACATAAGTTGTTTTTTATTCAGCCAGTGCATTCATTTCAATGGTTAGTAAATTCATTTCAATATTTAGGAAGAAATATCAAGTGAAAAAAGTTGTTTTAAAAAAAATATTATTCAGGAACATTAACAGATTATAACCTGTTACTGCAATGAAATATCATTCCTTATATGCATATATGCTGTCAATATGAACTTATATATTATTTATTTAGCATTATCATCACTTTGACTCTGACATTAGGAGGTCAGAGGTATTGCGACATGACAATACACAGCACACTTTTCAGGGTCATTAGTCGCGTCCAAATTCATGGGCTGCATCCTCCTGAGGCCGCATTTGTAGACTGATTACGTCACAGCGACGCGCCGAAGGCTGTCCAAATTCGTAGACTCCTCCGAATGCAGCCGACAAATGCGTCCTCCTTTTCCCCGAATTTGAAGGATGGGTCGGGTGTGTCCTTCGTGGCCTACCATATCCCAGAATTCATAGCGCGGCCCAGCCAATTCCAGTTTCCAACAATGGCGGCTGCTACTAAGTTTTAAAATTAGTCTTACTAACCTTTCTGGGTCACAAAATAAACTTTTAACATATTTTCAGGCCAGAATGTAGCTGTGCAAACTTCAAATATCTGCTCGGTTTATCAACATATGACATATTTGCAAAAGTGCTCCGACGTTTTCGGAGACGTCTGCTACCCACCAGCTCGATAGCAAGCCGAGAGCTCGAGGGTCAGTGAAGCCGCCGAGAACGGCACAACTCCCGGCACATTATTTTCAGATCACCGCGGACTTTCACTACTCAGGTTGAACGTAATATATAAGTCACTTAGATAACTTAAAAATGTCATTGTTGGGTTTTTTCAGTGTTTTATTTGTTCGTGAGTAAATCCGTTTGACTGAGATTAAAGTTATTAGATTAGATTAGATTAGATTAGATTAGATTAGATTAGATTAGATTAGATTAGATTAGATTAGATAAAACTTTATTAATCCCTCCTTGGGTTTCACACAGCTGAATAACATCAAACAGAAAACTGATTAAACAGAAGTGTGAGACGGTCGAGAGTTTACGTCAGCGTCCTGTTATATTTTAGATAGCAAGGCGCAGACGGCAGAGTTTATTAAGCAGGAGAGGAACTACCAGACCCCCGTCATCAACGAGTGCCCAGTGGAGAGAGTGGACAGCTTCAAATACCTCGGAGTTCACATCACGCAGGACCTGTCATGGTCCTGTCACATCAACACCGTGGTGAAAAAGGCCCGACAGCGTCTCTACCACCTCAGACGCTTGAGAGACTTCCAACTGCCCTCCAAGGTGCTCAGGAACTTTTACTCGTGCACCATAGAGAGCATCCTGGCGGGAAACATCTTAACCTGGTTCGGGAACAGCACCATGCAGGACAGACGAGCTCTACAGAGGGTTGTGCGGTCAGCTGAGCGCACCATCCGCTCCGAGCTCCCTGACCTGCACTCAATCTACAGCAGGCGGTGCTGGACCAAGGCCAGGAAGATGGTGAAGGACCTCAGCCATCCCAACAACAGACTGTTCTCTCTGTTGAGGTCAGGAAAGCGATTCCGCTCCCTGAAGACCAACACAGAGAGACTGAGGAGGAGCTTCTTCCCGCAGGCGATACGGTCTCTCAATCACACCACCACACAGTACTGACCCACACATACGGTTCTTACACACACACTGGACTTTCTGGACTTTGGTTTTGCACAACACTGGTCACTATATTCTTCATTTCCGGTTAATACTTGTACAGCTGCTGTTATTGTGTATATATTTATTTATATTTAGATTTCTTCATACATTCTTATATAGTTCTATATTGTGTATTGTGTATTTTGTTGTACAGTTATTTTATTTTCAACTTTAATTTATATATTTATCTTTATCTTATTCTTCCCAGTTAAATTTACCCTTCATTCTAATTTGTGTTGTACAGTTATTTCATTTTTAACCTTAATTTATATTTTATTCCTTCCTAGTTAAATTTACCCTTTTTAATTTTTCATATTTATTTCCTATCTTATTCATAGCCTTTTCCTTTTTTGTTCTCTTTAGGTCACGAGCAGTTGTCCAAGCATTTCACTACATATCGTACTGTGTATGACTGTGTACGTGACAAATAAAATTTGAATTTGAATTTGAATTTGAACTTCACCGAGGCAGCGGTGACACTAATCAGAAGGCTGGACCGTCCAGTTTCACAGCCGTTTACTTCCGGCCTACCCGACCTTCTGAGGACCCGGCCCACGTAGACCACGAAGACCGGGTCCTCAGGAGGATGCAGCCCATGAATTTGGACACGACTATAGTTTCTAAGTTAGAAGGCTTTTTGTCAGGATTTAAACAGTAAATCATTACATTGACCTTGCAGACCTCAGTGGATTTTTAACCAGTTTTTAATGGAGTGTTAACATGATCCAGTTTTACCAGAGTTTAACTCAAGCTCATGTTTACAGACAGAATGATGACAGCCACGCACACACTACCAAAAACATAATATATTAAACATTACATTGATCAAAAGGAATATGGCCATTTCTTAATAGATTTATTAATCATACTAACAATACACATCTGCAAAATATGTATTCATTAACAGCATCCAGCCTGGCTCAAAGCCCAGAGGAGCGACTCTGAAAGAAGAAGAGCGTCTGCGAGTGAGACAACTACAGTGATACCTTTAAGCACTGGAGGAGCAGCAGTGAGACAGAGGTGAGTGTCTGCAGACGTCAGAGCACCGTCCATCTCTCCCTTTACTTTCTATGCTGCCTTCCCTGCATGTGTCCACTAACAGTATACACGCAAATGCTAAATATATTACATGCTTTTTAACATTTGTTCATATCACTGACAAGAAATTAATAAGGAAATTTTAGATGATTCACAATTTGAAATTAGGACTATGAAGATTCAAACCAGAAGATGTCCTGTTTGTTTCGGACCACTCTGTGCTGCTGGTTCGGTTTAATCGAACATCCTTCTCCCCTTGTGGCTCCCTGAGCCTGCTTCTGCCGGAGGTTTCTTCCTTTTAAAAGAGCGGATTTCCTCTGTCGCCAAAGTGCTTGCTCATAGGGGTTGTTTGATTGTTGGGGTCTTCTCTGTGTTACAGCAGGGTCCATATCTTACAACATAAAGCACCTTGAGGTGCTGCACTGTATAATGAAAACGGACACGATGAACACAAACTGGACTCAGAAAGAAAAACAATTATGATCGATGTAAATAAAAGTGCACAGACAAGCTGGATGGATATAAAATTATATAACTACTATACTAATTATAGTTAATTATACTAATAATAATATTCTACTCTTAGATTCTGCTCTTAGGCCGATGTGAATTCATATCAGAAATATTATTAGGATGACTAGCATGGCCAAAGTCGACAGACTTAATCTAAAGCCAATCATTTTGTTTATAATCTTCAGAACAGTAGTAATAGTGAAAAAAATAAAATAGTAATAAAATCGTAATAACTCATAGTAATATTCTATAAAGATTTCTGGCTACAAAAATGATATTTTATTGCATCCAAAGTTGCTAATAATAAATACAGTAAATAAAACAGTAATAAGTTGAGCTGTAAGTCATGGACGCCTCCGCTGGCCTTTGATCCATGAGAACTGAAACTAAATCTTGAAGCACAGCACACGTGAAACAAAGCTGAGCATGTTTTTATTCTATCCTGATATTCAATCAAAATCTGAATAATTATGTGCAAAGACAAATCATGACCAAACACACTGCACTGGGAGTAGAGTGCAGTCCAAAACATGCGAATAGCACGAGCCCCTCTGCTTATCTTCAGTGTATCCGAGTGGATTCTCCACCTGTAATGACTGTTGGTGAATCTGTGAGTGTGACTTGTTCTACACTCCACTGTGGCAGCTGCTCACTTCAATATGGTGCAACAGAAAAAACTGCTTCAA